>NC_091579.1:23344746-23352246 GCF_042767895.1 Penaeus vannamei
ACAACTTAATTAATCTGTTTCATAAATATTAACAAAAACTACAATAAAATCATAATAATCATAAAAATAATAATGATAACAGTAATAATGAAAATAGCAATAATAGTAATGATAGCAATAATAATCAAAATAGCAATAATGGAGATAATCATATTGATAATAATAACAATGATAATGATCATCCTCATTGCCGTAATCATTATAATCATCATAATAAATGTTGTTATAATCATTTAATTGGATTCAATTGTTGGATCTCGATTTTTAAACTTGAATTTTATCATGTATGCTAAGCTAGAAGACTAACCTCTCTGAACTGCTCAGTCACGTTTTTTGTGAAATTTAGTGTTGTTGAATATACCAGAATTAATGCCATTAGCTCGCAGAATATCGTCAAATACTTTGAATGATAAATTGATGGTAAATATAGCTATGGAAATTTTACAAAATGCAGAAAGAACAAATATTAACATTCTTTGCGAGGGTCTAACTGTTCTTGCTCTTCAGAATGACATGAGGGCTCTTGTATCAGTAACATATGTATTGGTTTGAACCGTATTATTGTTGACAAATGTAGAAAAGTATGAATGAGAATGAATATCTTCATAATACAAGAGATTTATTTGATCGGTGTCGAATATATCTTCGTCAGAAACTCATGACATCGTATTTTTGACGAAGATCCATTGGAAACCGGCGAACTGCATCTCATTTATTGTGAAGATATTCATTCTCATTCATACCTTTCTACATATGTGTCGGTTCGTAGTAGGTAGACGGTAATGACTCGTGAGCGATGGCTGTAGTTCAGGTTTGATCTGAAGGCGGGCACAGATCTATCCAGTGTCCATTTTTGTTTTACACAAGAAGATTTTTGGTGTGACATGCTCTCTAAGAATGCAATTGTTATCACGGGATGCCATGGTAGATTGCCTTTCGTGTAAGAGTGAGAGGAGAGACAATTAGAGTGTTGGAAATGTGATTGAAGAATTTGAAGACGATCGAACATGGGGGAGTCGGTAATAAACAGATTTTTATTTATTATTTAATTGATGTTATATGGGTGAATCCTTTTATTGCGTTGATGTTTGAATAGTAAAGGCTGTAGAATAAGTGATTAACGAAATATTTAATGACAGATGTAATGAAATGGGAAAATGAATATATAGTAGTTCAGAAAATGTGAATGATTAACAACCATGAACGAATGTGTTAGATTTTCATGGGGAAATCTTTGTTCGTTTCGCCCGGTCAACAGTGGAATTGAATTCCTCTGTAGTTTTTTGAAGGGAAAAAGTGACTGAATTGTTCTGATGACAAAGTAATGAAAGTTTAGACAGAACAATGGAGACCAAACAAAAGATTCAGTAACGTGATTTTGTTAGATTAGCTCTTCAGAAAGACCTGTGTACCGGTATTCATTTTCTTTTCACGTGTTATTCATTTCATCATCGTTGAATTGATAGTGGCTCTTTATTAGTGTTTCCTCATGCCCTCCTTCTGTGAATGTGTTGGATTCAATTGACTCTAAAAGCCAAACTGTTCCTGCCAAACCCGCGTGCTGATGAAGTCCATTTACATTGCTGAATTTCATCAAATCTTGAAATCCAATGCAACCCTGTAAACCCTCATGTTGTTGATCACCTACCAGCTGTGTTTGAACTTTTACTCATATTTGACTGTTGATTATTATGATTATTCAGATGGGGTTTGTTTTCTTGGATGTTTCCCGCGATCAAGTGGCAGATGGTGGCAGACAACAACGCTCTGAAGAAGTGAATGACTTGTTGTCACGTTCTTGACTTCCTTCATCTCTCGTTTTGTCTTTGGTCCGGAGGTTCATGACAATGTTATCATTTTGTTGTTATTAATATGATTTTTATTGTTGTAATTCGTATTGTTGCTTCATCATCATTATTATTTATGCCATCATCATCATCTTCATCATCCTTATCATTATTGATATTATCATTATCATTATTTCTATCATTACTGATATTATCATTATGGTTATCCTATCAAGAATAGAAGGAGAAAAAGAAACCAGAAGAGGCAAGAGGAATTAAAGAATTCAAGCAAGAATAAAACGAGAGAAAGAAACCAGAAAAGAGGGTAAAGACACGCGAATGACAAAGACTTTACCGCGCCGTCACTCCACCCCCCCCCCCCCCCGGCCCACACTCCCATCTAACCCTCTCATTCCTGTCTCTTATACCCTTCTCCTGCCCCTGCCCTTGCCCTCTCCCCGTCCTCGCTCCCTGACCCCTACCTTCACCCTACCTCCCTGCCTCCCCGACGTCTTGCCCAGATACCCATCCTCATCCCCACCCTATCCCCATTCCTAGACCCCCACCTCATCCCCCCTTAGACCCCACCCCTAGACACCTACCTACCCCATCCTCACCCCTAGACACCTACCTACCCCTACCCTCCTGTTCTCCTACCCACCCCAACCCCCTGTTCCCTACCCACCCCAACCCCTTGTTCCCTACCCACCCCCAACCCCTTGTTCTCTACCCACCCCAACCCCTTGTTCTCTACCCGTCCCAACCCCCCTGTTCCCTACCCACCCCAACCCCCTTTTCCCTACCCACCCCAACCCCCTGTTCCCAACCCACCCCAACCCCCTTTTCCCTACCCACCCCAACCCCCTATTCCCTACCCACCCCAACCCCCCGTTCCCTACCCACCCCAACCCCCCTGTTCCCTACCCACCCCAACCCCATTTTCCCTACCCACCCCAACCCCCTGTTCCCAACCCACCCCAACCCCCTTTTCCCTACCCACCCCAACCCCCTATTCTCCTACCCACCCCAACCCCCCGTTCCCTACCCACCCCAACCCCCTGTTCCCTACCCCCCCAACCCCCTGCTACCTACCCACCCCAACCCCTTTTTCCCTACCCACCCCCATCCCCTTGTTCTCTACCCACCCCAACCCCCTATTCCCTACCCACCCCAACCCCCTGCTCCCCTACCCACCCCCACCCAGATCCGCACCCCATCCCCCTTTTTCCTACCCACCCCAACCCCCTATTCCCTACCCACCCCAACCCCCTGCTCCCTACCCACCCCAACCCCCTATCCCCTACCCACCCCTACCCAGATCCGCACCCCACCCCCCCCCCCCCCCCCACCCCCTTCGTTGCGGCGCTCCTCTTCACCGCGTCAGTGTAATTTGCATTTTGATGGAGAAGGAAGGTTTTGCGATTTCGTTACTGCGTATTGGATCGGCGGTTAAATCCTCCCCCGAAACGCTCGCATTGTCTCGGGGTCGCGGGCGGAGGGCGGTGGGCGGAGGGCGGTGGGCGGAGGGCGGTGGGCGGTGGGCGGTGGGCGGAGGGCGGTGGGCGGAGGGCGGAGGGCGGAGGGCGGTGGGCGGTGGGCGGAGGGCGGAGGGCGGAGGGCGGAGGGCGGTGGGCGAAGGGCGGTGGGCGGAGGGCGGTGGGCGGTGGGCGGTGGGCGGTGGGCGGTGGGCGGCGGGCGGGACGTCGACACACGCGCGAGTGGCATGGGCTGGGATCGCGGGCACGAACACGAACGCATGCACTGATGACCTAACGGACGCACACACAAGGTCTATTATATGTACTTATATAGACCTCGCGCACACACGGATTCACACACGGACGCGCACGTACACGTACACACGAACGCAACCATACGCAAACATGGACGCACTCACGGACGCATATACGCACGCTTGTGATGTTGCACATGCTGAGACAGACACAAGCGTGGGGATTTTGGCATAAACGTACATAACGTACACACACACTGGTACAAAGGGGTACTTATGAGATACAACACACGCGCACGCTCGCAGACGACAACTAGCACAATACCTCATGGCCAATTTTTAGCCTCATCTCTTAACCCCCCACTCACCCCCCCCCCCTTCGTCTCATTTTTTCCCTTCACGTCCTTCGGCTACTCCTGCCCCCCCCCTCCATACCTCCGTCATCGTCCCCCACCTTCCCCATTCCGTCCTCTCCACCTTTTTCTCCTCATTCCTTCATTTCTTTCTTTCTTTTTCCTTCCTCCGCCCTTCTACCTCGAGTCACCCCCCTCTACCCCCCCCCCATCTTCATCATTCTTCCCTTCCCCTACTCCTTCCCTCTTTTCTCCTCCTCCCCAATCATCTTCCATCTCCCCCTCTCCATCCACATCCTCCCTCCCCCTTCCCCCCCTTTCTCTGCCCCCTCCCCCTCTCCCCCCCTTCCTCTACCCCATCCCCTCTCCCCCCTTCCGTCCTTCTCCCCCTACCTCCATCCTCCCTCTCCCCCTACTTCCATCCTCCCCCCCCCTCCCCTGCGCCCCATCATCCCCTCTCCCCCCCTCCCCCTACCTCCATCCTCCCCTCCCCTCCTCCCCCTACCTCCATCCTCCCCTCTCCCCCCCTCCCCTGCGCCCCATCATCCCCTCTCCCCCCCTCCCCCTACCTCCATCCTCCCCTCCCCTCCTCCCCCTACCTCCATCCTCCCCTCTCCCCCCCTCCCCTGCGCCCTATCACCCCCCCCCCCTTCACATAATCTCCACGAACTCTTATTCTTCATTCAAGTCAAAATACAATTTTGACCTTGATGGCTTTTCCGCTTGAGAATTCCATTTTATCGAAAACATCTAATTCTATTGAAATTTTATGGGATTTTTCAAAAATAAGGACAATGATGATAACTATTAGAAGGAAGATAACAATAATTCTAGCACAGATGATTGTATTAACGATAAAAGTAAATATTCTAGCAGGAGTAATAATGGTAACAACAATCATAATGATGATAATAAAAGTAATGAAAGTAATGACGAAATGGATATAATGATAATCAATTGCTACTGGTGAGGATGCTAATAATGATAAGGATAGTAATGATAATGATAACAATGATAACAATATTGATAATCATAACAAAAACCATAATAATAACGATAACAACAACAAAAAACAACAACAATAATAATAATAGTAATAACAACAATAATGATAATAATGATAAAAATAACAACAATAACGCTAATACTAATAACACAATTCTGAAGAAAGTATAACAAACTCTACAGCCTATTACTGACCAGAGAGACAGAGAAGAAAATGCATCTTGAGAAGTGAAATCTGCGACCCGATGTGCAACCCGTCTTCCATCTTCTCATTCTTCACTTGCCGGCAGCCTTCATGCGGCCACTTGACTCCTTCTAGATGGGTTGGCGACGGTGTGAAGGCGGGTCCTTTTAACCTTAGTACTAAGTACTCTCTCTTTCTCTCTTTCTCTCTCTTTCTCTGTCTATCTATAGATCTGTCTGTCTGTCTATTTTTTTTCTCTCTCTCTTTCTCATTTTTTTCTTGCTACTTTCCCTCTTTCCTTCGTTAACTTTATTCCTAAGTACTCTCTCTCTCTCTTTCTCTATCTATCTATCGATCTATCTGTCTGTCTGTCTGTCCTTTTCTCTCTCTCTTTCTCTTTCTTTTCTTGCTACTTTCCCTCTTTCCTTCCTTAACTTTATTCCTAAGTACTTTCTTTCTATTTCTTTTTCTGTTTCTCTTCCTCTCTTTCTCTTTCTCTCTCTCTCTCTCTCTCTCTATCTGTCTGTCTATCTTTTCTCTCTCTCACCTTCTCTTTCTTTCCCTATCTCCCTCCCTCCCTCTCTCCAACCCTCACTCCAATCCCTCCCTCTCTTTCTCCCTCTTTCTCTCCCTCTCTTTCTCCCTCTTTCTCTCCCTATCGCTCTCCCTCTCTTTCTCCCTCTTTCTCTCCCTCTCGCTCTCCCTCTTTCTCTCCCTCTTTTTCTCCCTCTACCTCTTTCTCTCCCTCTCGCTCTCCCTCGTTCTGTCTAAAAAAAAAAAGTCTTTGTCATCGCCACGAACTCTTTCCGCCTAATACCTGAGAGATTAAAAGTTCGTCGGCCGGGCATTTGCATCATTAGTTGTGGAAGATTTTGCGGGTAGGTTGTAAACTAGTTCTTTTTATGTTTTTTATGTCATTTTAGGCTTTATTATTGATCCTTTGGTTTCGTTACTTTGTGTGGTTATCTGTTAAGATATAATCTTTATTCATAATTGTTTTAATATAAATATAAATATAAATATATATATATATATATATATATATATATATATATATATATATATATATATATATATATATATATATATATATATATATATATATATATGTATGTATGTATGTATATGCATATATACATACATACATATATATGCATGTCTGTACGCATGTATTGAGGCGTATGCATACATCTCAAATGATCGAAAAAGGGAATATCGAAACAAGACGGGTTTTCTCCTTCAAAAATCCCACTCCAGCTTTAAGACTTTTCCCTTTTACAGTTTCTTTTTTTTTCTCCTCATTGTCCGGCTTGTTTTCCGCGAATTCGTCTGAAATATACATCCACAGGTGGTATTCCTGTCCTATTCATGCGTACTTATTACTTAAACTCGCTGCCTCTTCGAATTTTCCAATATTTTCCTTCCGTGTTCTTTTATCTTCTGACCCTTTGACCTCCTTCTCCTTTGACGTCTCTCGATCCTCCTTTTTGAAGAGTAACGCGTTGCAACATGTTTCGGATTGCACAGTCGCTGTTCTGGGTTTTCATTTTCGCTTCTGAACAGGTTGTGTAAAGGTGCTGTCACACTAGCACTTCTTCCGTCATTTTTTTTTTTTTTTTTTTACAATTTTCGGAAATTTTGTCCATTTTTGAGCGAATTGATTTTCCAGTCAGATGATAATGATCGTTTCCGTCTGAAAAACTTTCCGTCAACTTTTTCAGCCAAGCCAATCATAGTCAAATCAAGAACTATATTAGAGAATGTTTGTATTTATGTAAAACCAATTTGTAAAAAAATTGACGGAAAAAGTGCTAGTGTGACAGCACCTCAAGAGAATAACGATATGACTGTGACAGTGATTGGAAAAAAATAATAGTTGTTATTATGATTGCTGTTGTTATAGTGGTGGTGATTACTATAAGAATAGTATCAGCACTATTAGTGATAGTTATTGTAATAGCATTAGTAGTAGCAACCACAGCAGCAGCAGCAGCAGTAGTGGTAGTAGTTGTGGCATCATCATCATCAGCAGCAGTAAGAATAGTAGTAGTAGTAGTAGTAGAAGTATTAGTAGCAGCAAAAATTATATTAGTGGTAGTTGTGTTTCATTATTGTTGTCGTAGTTGTTGTGCTTAAATTTCCGTTATGATCATTACTATTTCATTGTCATCACTTATTATTACAGTACAAACGATGGCCATCATTCCCTCTAGGGTATCTGCAGTTCGCATTTGAAAGTCGTTTCAGCAAATCGTAGATTATGTTTGCTGTAATAGAAAGTAAAAATCACAGCAGCTGGAAATGATTTAATACTGATATTGTGTTCATACGAATATTTCTTCATGTCTGTTGATTTATATGTATATTCAAATATGTGTATAAATATACATACATGTTATACACCCACACACCCACACACACACACATATATCTACATAT
>NC_091579.1:23362246-23364746 GCF_042767895.1 Penaeus vannamei
ATCTATCTGTCTATTTATTTATTTACTGATTTGCTCGTTAATGTTACTGGTGTTCTTACGGTATTTCTTTTTTACCTTCATCTTCTTCTACTTTTTCTTTCTTTGAAATCCTGTCCAGCGAAACACAAGAAATAAATTTGCAAAGGAATTTCAAAGCACAAAACGGCTTCTTTGGTGAAACGCAATGAACTTAACATAACTTTTCCTCGAGTTTTTTTTTTCCCACACTAAGGTCCGTTTGGTTCTGGTATTGCCCCAGTTGGTATTGAAGGGTCGAAATAAATAAAGGGAAAAGTGGAAGAGGGTGGGGAGGTGGGGGGGCGAGGAATAGAAAAAAAGGAAGTGGAAAAGAAGAAAATAATAATAATTCGAGTCTACGCTTTACGGTTGCGTTGAGCTGATCGAGAATTCTACTTTTGAGAAGTGAAAAAATTCCAAACACGTTGGTCGGTTTTGAAAAAAATAAATATATACCGCGAAGCACGGACACACACACACACACACACACACACACACACACACACACACACACACACACACACACACACACACACACACACACACACACACACACACACACACACACACACACACACACACACACACACACACACATACACACACACACACCAACTGTATTTCCCTCAGCGGATTGACTGCTACTCTGCGGCCTACACACTGACTGGCGACTAGCCAATAGCGGCGGAGGGAGAGAGGAATGGGCGTAGCAGAGGGAAAGGGGTGGACGGGAGGGGGGTGAAGGGCGAAGGGGGTGAGAGGGATGGGGTGAGGTTGGGGGGCGAGGGTGAAGGGTGAGGGGGTGACAGGGATAGGGTGAGGGGGGTGGGTGACAGGGATGGGTTGAGGTTGGGTGAGGTAGGGGGGGGGGGGTGCTAGCATGACAGAGGAGGGTGCTGACAAGATGTATGAGAGGAGATATGTCATTCTTCATGGCTATGTCGGTCACCTGCACCTTCGTTGTCGAGACCACTTCATCTCTGCTTTTTTGGTGTTGTTTTTCTTCTTCTCTCTCTCTCTCTATCTATCTCCTCTTTCTCTTTCTCTTTCTATCCCTTTTCTTCTCTCTCTCTTTCTCTCTCTCTCTTTCTCTCTCTTTCCTTCTCCCTCTCTCTCTTCCCTCCTCTCTCTCTCCTTCTCCCTCCTTCTCTCTCTCTCCTTCTCCCTCTCTCTCTTCCCTTCTCCCTCTTCCTCTTCCCCTCTCTCTCTCTCTCTCTCTCTCTCTCTTTCGCGCTGTCTGTCTGCTTGCTTAATGGCAGCTTTTTAAGAGGCTGAGTTGTGATTTGCATATCTTGATCACTCCTGCGTGTCTCTCTTTTTTTGCTTCTCCATATTATTTTCTGAAAGGAGGTGAACGATGACCGCTGATTTCGTGATTTGCATATCTTTTGGGGCTTTGGCCGCGTCACTTTGTTTGCTTTATTCAATTTTGCGGTTGTTTTATCGTTATTGTTATTGTTTTTTGTTATTATTGTGATTGGGATTGGGATTATCATTGTTATTATTATTATCATTAGTATCGTTATTATTGTCATTATTGTTATTATTGTTATTATTATTATTACTATTATTATTATTATTATTATTATTATTATTATTATTATTATTATTATTATTATTATTATTATTATTATTATTATTATCATCATCATCATCATCATCATCATCATCTTTGTTATTATTATTATTATTATCATTATTATCATTATTATTATCATTATTATTATCATTATCATTATCATTATTTTTATCATTATCATCTTCATTATTATTATTATTATTATTATTATTATTATTATTATTATTATTATTATTATTATTATCATTATTATTATTATTATCATTATTATTATCATCATTATTACTATCACTATCATGTGTGTGTATGTATGGGTATGTGTGTGAGTGTGCGTGTGTTTCGATTATCTCGAGCAGGGTAGTAGATATATCACTTAGTAGATAAACCCATTAAATGTGCATTTCTCGGTAATAAAATCAAGGGGTAGAATGCACACAATTCTCTTCCCCTTTCCCGCTGAGGCTCAGAAGGAAATGGAAGTAAGACTCGGATTTACCAAGGAGGAAATGGATCTAATAATAGGCGTGACAATCTGTGTGTTTCATTCGGGACCCAAAGTCGCATGTCTGACTCTGTGTTCGTATTATACCCAGAATCGGGAACTGTATAACTGTATAAATTGTATACACATACAGTTTGACTACCCGAACATGTATAGTATAACTGTATAACTATAATCTCTACACCTGCAACTTGACTACATGTATAACTGACATACACAGTGAACCAGTTAATAATTATCATCACTATTACCATCATTAATAAGGGAGTGACTACGGCCAGATTAGGGTCTCTTGATACCCCAATCACAACCCGATAATGGGGCCTCCTTATCACCTCTAACGATGTCTATTAATTTGGTCTTCCGAGTGGTGTCTCTTTGGGCCGTCTGATGTGCCTGTT
>NC_091579.1:23374746-23382246 GCF_042767895.1 Penaeus vannamei
AAAATATACATCGAAATGGTAAAAAAAAAAAAAAAAAAAAAAAAAGAAAATCGAACGTTATTCTCCCATCTCCCTTTCCCCCCAACAATAATAATACCAACAACAACAGTAAAATGACGCAAAAAATAGTCATAAAATCTCACAGTTTTGTTAACTGCATTCTCGCTACGACATCTGAAAACTGTTGAATGCTCTCGGACTCTATGAAAGAGCAAATTACAAAAGTCAAGAGGAGGTCATAATAAAAAGTATCTATAAAAGGCTCAAGATAGTGAGGGGGGTGGAAGGAGGAGGAGGAGGAGGTGGAGGTGGAGGAGGGAGGAGAAAGAGGAGGAGGAGGAGGGAGGAGGAGGAGGAGGAGGAGGAGGAGAAAGAGGAGGAGGAGAAAGAAGAGAAGGAGAAAGAGGAGGAGGAGAAAGAGGAGGAGGGAGAAAGAGAGGAGGAGGAGGAGGAGGAGAAAGAGGAGGAGGAAGAGGAGGAGGAGGAGGAGGAGCAGGAGCAGGAGGAGGAGGAGGAGGAGGAGGAGGAAGGAGGAGGAGGAGGAGGGGGAGGAGGAGGAGGAGGAGGAGGGAGGGAGAGGGAGGAGGAGGAAGGAGGAGGAGGAAGGAGGAGGAGGAGGAGGAGACGGAGGAGGAGGAGGAGGAGGAGGAGGAGGAGGAGGAGGAGAAGAAGAAGAAGAAGAAGAAGAAGAAGAAGAAGAAGAAGAAGAAGAGGGGTGGAGGAGGAGAAGGAGAAAGAGAAGGAGAAGGAGAAATAGAAGAAGGAGGTTAGAGAGAGAGAGAGAGAGAGAGAGAGAGAGAGAGAGAGAGAGAGAGAGAGAGAGAGAGAGAGAGAGAGAGAAAGTAAGAGAGAGAGAGAGAGAGAAGCGAAAAAAAAAATTAATACCAGTGAACCACAGCGGGTGTCTCAAACGAGCGACGGATAGTCCACGGCTAAAAGTTCTCATGCTGGGAAGAGTTTCCGTGGTAAAAGAAAAAAAAAAAAAAACTCGGGGGGAGGAGGGGAAGGGAGGGGAAAACTGACTTGGAAGAGGATGGTGAAGGGAGAGGATGATGAGAGGAGAGGATGGTGAAGAGAGAGGATGGTAAAGGGAGATAGGGGGAAAAAAGACGCACGAAGGAGGGAGAAACACGGAAGACGAAAGAGAAAGAGTAGCGAGGAGGGACGAAGGATGAGAGAGAAGAAAAAGGAAGGATAAACTAGGAAAAGGAGGAGGAACGGTAGACAGTCGGCAAAAAGGAAGGGATGAAGGAGAGGCGAAAGAGGCTCGCCAAGAGGACGTAAAAAAGGGCGTGGGGTAAAGAGGCCAACCATTATCAGCTAACGAGATACCGGGAGAGGCGCCGCCATACCACATAAGCGCTTCCCAGCATCCCGTCTTGGAGGATGTACACGATTTTGCCGGCATAAGTGGGGGCAATTTAGCTCCCCGGGGATATTTCCCTCCTCCTCCATCCTCCTCCTCCCTCCTCCTCTTCCCCCTCCAATCCGTCCCCTTATAAGCGTCTCATAGGACTACTTCCTCCCTCTTCCTCCTATCCATCTCCCCCAACCCCACCCTACGTCTCCCTCCTCCCACTTCCTCCTGACACACATCCCTATTCTACCCCCTTTTCTCCCCCCACCCCTCTCCCCTCTCCTCCTCCCTCTCCCCTTCCCTTCCCCCCTCTCCCTTATCCTCCTCCCCCTTCCCCTATCCTCCTCCCCTCTCCCCTTTCCTCCTCCCCTATCCCCTCTTCCCACCCCTCCTCCCCTCTCCCCTATCCTCCTTCCCTCTCCCCTCGCCTCCTCCCCTCTCCCTTCTCCTCCTCCCCTCTCCCCCATCTTTCCCCCACCCTATCCTCCTCCCCTCTCCCCTCCCCTCTCCTCCTTCCCCCGCCCCTCGTCTCCTGTCCCCATCCCCCATGCGCTGGTATCCCCAAGGAGCTTATCTGGGCCTCAGCGGGGGTCGGACCCAAACAATTACTACGTCAAGGGGCGCTCGGTCGGAGAGACAGGCCTAGAGTGTCACGCTGGACTGGCCCGGCCGCGCCTGCCTCGGGGTTTCTCTCTGTTATTAGGGTTTTTGTTGGGTTCTTAATCATTGGTACTTGTTATCTTCGCGAGTATTGGTATTGTCGCTATCGCTGATGATGGTGATAATGAGAATAATAGCATTAGTATTTTCCACGTCATTGTTATTATTATCATTACAATCACCCCCATCATCATTATTATTATTGTTATTATCATGATTATTATTAGTAGCGGTACTACTAGGAATAGTGGTATTGCCTTTATTATTATCATTATCATGATTATTATTATTATTATTATCATTATCATGATGATGATTATTATTATTATCATTATCATGATTATTATTATTATTATTATTATTATTATTATTATTATTATTATTATTATCATGATTATTATTATTATTATTATCATTATCGAAATTATCATTATTCTTAATATTATGAATGTAATCGATTTGATTATCCTTATTCGCACTATCATTATCATTATTATTATCATTATTAATATTATGATTATTTTTAGCATCATCATTAATACATTAGTCGCATTATCAATATCAGTAACATTATCATTAGTATTGTTATTATTATCATTATTGTTATTATCATTGCTACTATTATCATCATCATTATCTATTATCATTGTTATTGTTATCATTCTTGTTATTATTATCCTTATTATTATTATTATTGTTATTATCATTATTATTATTATTATTATTATTATTATTATTATCATTATTATTATTATTATTATTATTATTATTATTATTATTATTATTATTATTATTATCATTACCATTATTAATTATTATTGATATTATTATCATTATTATTATCATTATAATTATTATTATTGTTATTATGATTATTATCATCATTATTATTATGATTATTGTTAACATGGTTATTGTTATTATTGATATTATCATCACTATTATTACTGTTAATATTGCTATCTTTTTTATTATTATCATTAATATTATTATTAGCAGTAGTAGTGGTAGTGATAGTAGTAGTATCACTATCTTTATTAGCATCAAAGACTATTAATGCAAATAATAATAATGATAACGATAATGAAAACAATAATTATATCTTTAAGAAAATGTTTTTAAAAGGTAGCAGAAAAAATCAGGTTACTAATGATAACATAAAATTATATCGCAGCAGGATTTTATCACCATACGGGAAACATTACCTTGATTTATAATAGCCATTTGAAGGGAGAAAAAAATGATAAAAAGAATACATGTATTAGAATCATCTCCCTATGACAACGCGGAGGAGGAGGAGGAAAGCGAAGATAAGGAAAAAGGAAGAAGAAGAAGTACAAGAAGTAGAAGGAGAGGAAGAGAAAAATGGATTCGAAAATAAAGAAGAAATGGGAGAAATATGAGGGAGACATTCAGGTGACAGAAATATTGATAGTGATAAAATTATAATAAAGAAAATTATGATAATGATAACGATAATGATAACAATGATTATAAATAATGTTATGGTAATTACCACAATGGCAATAATAATAATGAAACTGATCATGATAATCATGATTATGATGGTAATTGCAATAAGTGTATTGATAATAATAATGATGATACTAACAAAAAAGCATGATAGTAATGATGATATCATATCTGATAGTAATAATAATGATATTAACATTGCTGATGATCATAATAGTTAGAATAATAAAAACAATGGTAATGACTAGAATGATAGTGACAATAAAAACAATGATAATAATACTAATGATAATGATGATAATGATAATAATAACAAAAACAATAACACTATTTATGATAATAATAATGATCATAGTAATGGTAATAGTAACATTATTATTAATAATAACGATGATAATAGGAACATTAGTGATAATGAAAACAATAGCAATAACAATGATTATAATTATTACTATTAATAACAATGGAAGTACTACTAATAATACCAAATATGATAAAAATAACAATAATAATGATAATGATAGTAATAACAACAATAATAATAATGATAATAATAGTGTTAATAATAGTAATAATGATAACAATGATAATGTTAATGAAGATAATAATATAAATGATAATAATCATGATAACACTAAAAATTATAAGAATAACAATAATGCTAATATAATAACAACAACAATAACAGTAATAAAAATTGTATAAAAAAACAGGATAAATACTAAGACATCACCAGATACGGCAGAAATACTAAAAAAAAAAAAAAAAAAAAAAAGATCAATAGCAATACAAACAAAGCGAAAACAACGTAAAGCCGTAATGAAAAAGAATCCTTTCATATCTGTTTCGTTGCATTCGAAGCGGTGATAATATCAGTCGGACGAGAATGCGCTGTAAACACAATATGACAGCTGCCTCGCTCCCTCCCTGTCTCTACAAAAGTGCATATATATATATATATATATATATATATATATATATATATATATATATATATATATATATATATATATATATATATATATATATATATATATATATATATATATATATATATATATATGTATATGTATACATGGATATATGCATATACATATATATACATACATGTGTGTATATATAAATAAAAATATGTATATATATGTTTCCGTACTCTCCCTTTCCTCTCTCTCTCTTTCTTCCACTCAAATCTCACCCATCTCTCTCTTCTTCCACTCTCTTCTCTCCCACACTCCCTTCTCCTTCCCTCTCTTTCTCTCCTCCTCCCCGTTACGGCAACGCATATCCACGTTATTTTGAGGAACACGATCTCTTGTGCAGCTTTAAAAGCCTTCGTTGTATTCACAGTTTCGTTCCCAGCGCTTCACAACGTGGATAAGGAGGGTGGATGAGGAGGTGGAAGGGTTGGATGACGTGGTGGGGGTGGATGAGGCTGCCTGGAAGGGTTGCACGGGGTGGAGGGATGCGCTGAGCGGGTGCTGGAAGGGTGGATGACCTGAAGAAGGAAAGGGGTGAGGAGGGGGGAGGGGTGGAAGCGCCGGTGGTGGAAGGAGAAGTGGAGGAGATGGAGGGGATGGAGAAGTAGCAAGAAAAGGGAAAAGTAGATATAACAGAGGAGTGGAAAGAGTGGATGAGGTGGTAGAGAAAGTTGGAGAAGGCGGGGGAAGCGGCGACAGAAAAAAGGGAGAGAGAGACCGAGCGAAAAGAACTTTTACCTATCAGAAATGAGCGAAAGGCGGGTTTTACAATTTTCTGGGGACGATTCTTATCGTTCTTTTCATTACCATTCTCGTACTTTTTTATCTGTTCTCGTTTTGTTTCGTTTTTTAACTTCAACATATCTAATTTTTGGTTTAGTTACTTTTATATTCCTTACAGATTTAGTTGGTCGCCTTTATTCTTCTAGTTTATTTTAGGTCTTTGCTGTCTGTCACGAGTTGTAGAAGTAGCAGTGGTAATGGTATTACAGAAGTAGTAGTAGCAGTAGAAGTAATAGTAGTAGTAATAGTAGTAATCGTAATAGTAGCAGTAGTACTAGTAATAATAATAGTAGTAGTAGTAGTAGTAGTAGTAGTAGTAGGAGGAGGAGGAGGAGGAGGAGGAGTTTGAGGAGGAGCGTTGTTTGATATCAATACTGTAATCCTCGGCATCACTAGTAATTTTTTATTCTTGTGACCTTGTTGTTTTCATTACCAGTATCATTTCCATGATAAATAAATGACATTAGTTTTGGAAGCGCCCTTTTATCTTTCTTTCTTTTTTTATTAATGCATACTTTCAATACCCGTATAAGTATTCTGTACGAGGGAATAAAGTATACTCAGATTAGGAAATATCGTTCAGAATGCCCGGAACTGAATCCATGCCACATGCAGGTTATAAACGATTACCCAATACAATGAACATACATATATCAAAAACAGATTCGGAAATTAATTGCTACCTTCCCCTCAATTATTTATGAAAGTTACCAAAGTCATTGCGATATAAACATTCAGATATCGTAAACAACGTCGTTTTGGCTTTTGTATTTGATTCATTAACGGATATTCGAGCCTATCTGAATATCCATGTGGAATAATGAATCAAATAGTTAATCAGTCTCCAGCTATGTCCACTGGCTGTTCGAGAAACGCGGCATTGCTTCTTGTTAGCCGTGTTTACTGGGCTAATATCACTAATAATAAACAACGCCAGACTGCGTTTGCGGCGGAAGAAGTAACGTCGACTCTCTTTTGTTTCGCGGTTCGTTACCTTTAAGGGCAAGCGCGCGAGATTCATCGAGGCTTCGCTTCTAGTGGTTCGGAATCGGCTTAGGAATTAAATCCTGTGAAGTTGGGTCGTGCAAGTCGTCCACGCGGATTTATTTGTTGTTGACCGGGTAGATTCGAACTTGATTTGGCGGGCGGTTCGTCACCTTAAAGCCTCGGTTAAACACAGCTCAAGTTGGTCAAAGCTCAAGTTGTCTTTTGATAGCCGCAAAACTCGCTTTGAAACAGACTCGGTACATGCTGAAGATCTATTTGCTGTTTGGTGAAGCGGAATCGGACCACCTTTTTATCACGTGACTCGTTAGCTGTAAACCTCAGCTCAGTCCAATTTAATCAGTCCCAAGTCCTCTTTTCCGGGCCACCAAAGCATATCCTCTGATGCTGTGATTCATACTTGCATTCGGTTGCTATTTCATCGAGTCGCGGATGGACGTGACAGTTTGATGATGATTGATGGCAGGTTGACCGGCTGGTGATAACAATTATTTGAAATATAGCGATGTTATTTGAAAAAGGTACATAAAGCTAACTGTGACCGACCTCTCTTACGCACCTCTAACTCTAGAGAGAGAGAGAGAGAGAGAGAGAGAGAGAGAGAGAGAGAGAGAGAGAGAGAGAGAGAGAGAGAGAGAGAGAGAGAGAGAGAGAGAGAGAGAGATCTGATCTGATTTGATCTGAAACAAAAATACAGAGCAGTTAACATGCCCTGTAAAAAGGCAAGGAAAGAAGAGAGAGAGAGATAGATAGACAGACAGATAGATAGATAGATAGATAGATAGATAGAGAGAGAGAGAGAGAGAGAGTAAAAGAAAGAGAGAGAGAGAGAGAGAGAGAGAGAGAGAGAGAGAGAGAGAGAGAGAGAGAGACAGAGACAGAGAGAAAGAGAGACAGAGACAGACAGACAGACAGAGAGAAAGAAAGAGAGAGAGAGAGAGAGAGAGAGACCGACAGAGAGAAAGAAAGAAAGAGAGAGAGAGAGTAAAAGAAAGAGAGAGAGAGAGAGAGAGAGCACGTCCACAGTTTACGTGTCTAGAGAGTTCGTTTATCCCGTGATTCGCTACCTTTCAATCTCAGGTTGCGAGCTGCGGCACAACATCGTATTGTTCTGTTAATTATTGGCCACCAATTCGATCCCTCCGAACAGGGCATCGACGTGTGTTCATTCGGGCTTCCGTAAATAACGTTAACCGCCCTTTGTTACGTAATTCGTTACCTTTAAACCGCAGTACAACGAAGCCT
>NC_091579.1:23399746-23404746 GCF_042767895.1 Penaeus vannamei
TGGAGAGCATACCAGAGAGACCTCTGAATTTCGGACGATTTCGAAATCCTTGATTTATTTTCGGATTGTTTTTTGCCCTCCCCCTCCCTCTCTCTATCGCGCGCACTCTCATTTCTTTTTTTTTACCCTCATTCTTTTTATTTCTTTGACAGTCCCCCACACCTACACGGTAAAAAAAAGAGGAATCCAGGGTAATTCTAAAGACCCATTAGAATTTACAATTAAATTAAAGAGGAAAATAAAAATGAAAATTAAATGAAAAAAGAGACAGAGGGTTGAGGGAAGCGAGAGAAAGAGAAGGAAATACCGGGAGAGAGAGGTGACGCAGGAAGGAAGGGAGGAAGGGAGAGAGTGTGTGAGAAAGAGAGAGAAAAAAAGATAGATAGATAGACAAAGAGAGAAAGAGAGAGACAGTGGGAGAGAGAGAGAGAGAGAGCGACGCAGACTGACAAACGCGCAGACAGAGAGAAAGACAGACACGAAGACAGATAGATAGACAGAAATAGAAAGAGAGAGAGAGAGAGAGAGAAGAAGGAAAAAACTAAAACACAGGAAGACGGACGGAAACGTAAAAGATAAAGACAGACTGACCGACATCCAACGAAGCAACCAAACAAACATACGAACAGCGAGACAAAGAGAGAAACCAGAGGCAAGCATTTTCAGCGGGCGGGCTTTACAGCATATTTCCAACTCACTCATGCTTGCAGTCCCCCCACCCCCCCACCCCCCGTTCTCCCTATGCGATAAACGAAACCGCAGGATGATGATGTATACGGCTCGCGGTGCAGGCATTAAAATCATTAGACGGAATCTGAACAAATCGACAGCTATAAAAGACGATACGAAGAGGCATTTAGATAAGAGGGGGGGGGGGGAGGGAGATAGGGAGGGAGGGAGGGAGGGTGACAGGAAGGGAGGGAGAGAGGTAGGGAGGGTGACAGGAAAGGAGGGAGGCGCGGGGAGGGATAGGGAGGAATGTTGTGTGGTAGGGAGGAAGAGAGGGAAGGAGAAAGGGTGGCGGGGAAGGAGGAAGGGAGGGAGAAGAGAAGGACGAGGAAGAGAGAAGGGTGGATAACATGAAGAAATGGGAAGATGAAAGAATGATACAAGGAGGGAGAGAGAAAGAGAAGACGAGAAAATAAGAGATGGGCGAAAAGTGGGAGCTATTAAGAGAAGAAGAAAGAAGGTGGACAAGAAGGGAAAGATGTAAGGAGGGGAGTAGAGAAGGAAAGAAAGCGCGTGAAAGGAGGACAGGAAGAATGAAGAATAAGAAGAGAAAGAGAGATAGAAAGAGAGAAAAGTGTAAAAAGGTACAAAAGAGAAAAAGACAAAGAAAGAGATAAGAAAGAAGACAAAAAGAAAGAGAAAACATAACACAAAGAAAGAGATAGATAGATAGATAGATAGATAGAGAGAGAGAGAGAGAGAGAGAGAGGGAAGGGGGGTCGTAAAAAAGACTACCCTCTGTCGCTGAAATGTGACATGATTCCAGGAATAAAAGAGAAGTCAAAAATAGTGTTGATAGGGTGGACTTTTTCAATCCGAAAAAGGAGGGGGAGCGATAGTGAAATATGAATAGGTAGATATCAGACAGACAGAAAACAGGCAGATGGATAGACAGACAGACAAGCAGGCAAACAGATATGTAGACAGAGAGGTATACAAAAAGGTTGACTGACAGAGAAGCATACAGAGTGATAGACATACAGCCAGATAAACAGATATATAATTGGAAAGATAGATAGACAGATGGATAACTAGGAAAAACAATTAAACCAAAAGAAATACATGATATAAAAGATGAAAAAAACGTTACCATAAAAATTGATAATGAAAAGGGTAATAGACATAAAAACAGATATAAAATATATATATATATATACATTCAAGCAGATAGACTGGATGACCGTACAGCTGTTCCATATGAGAGGGCGAGCACCGGTTAAAAGGATTGAGAGGGAAGGATGGGAATTTACGGTTTAAGTGTGAAGGCCTGTTCATCAGTCTATTAATATGTCAGTCTGCCAATCAGTTGATAGGTATTTTGGATAACTTAGGGGCACTGAATAGTTCGAATTTGATTGTAATATCAGAGCTATTAATGGGAAAATACATAACGATGGAACAGTAAATGAAAATAATGAGTTTCTAACAAAATGAAAATCAAGTGATGATGATTATTGATGATGATAAGTCAGAACAATGATATTGATGGTTATCGTCATTATCATTGTCACTATCATATTGCTATCCTCATTATTAAATTTCTTACTATATACGAAACACTTATCATTATGATTATACCATTATTGTCATTGCTGTCGTTATTACTAGGAGTAATAGTAGTAGTAATAGTAGTAGCAGCAGCAATATTATTTTAGTTTTTTAATCATTATCAATATCATCATTGTCATCAAAATTATCAACATAATCACTATCAGTATCAGATTTCTTATCAATGTCATTACTACTTCTGATGCTATCATTATCATTAACAATATGAACTATCTCATTATCATAACAGGCACAATGGCATTAAGTAAACAGACCAAATACCGGATGCAAAATGGATATATAAAAATTCAATAAATGAAAAAAGAATATATATAAACTAAAATATAATCAGTTGTGAAAATGGGCCAAAGAAAGAAGAAGAATGACACTGAGGAACGAAAGTGGTAAACAAGAGAGATGGATGGAACATATCTTCGTTTTTCTTCGTAATTTTTTCAACGATCTAATGCAGAGGAGGGAGAGAGAGAGAGAGGGAGAAGGAATTAATGTCGCGCGGGGACCAGGAGAGAGGGAACGAAAGGAGAGGGAGAGAGTGGGAAAAAGGAGAAGAGAGTGAGAAAGAGAGAGAGAGAGAGGGAGAGAGAGAGAGAGAGAGAGAGAGAGAGAGAGAGAGAGAGAGAGAGAGAGAGAGAGAGAGAGAGAGAGAGAGAGAGAGAGAGAGAGAGAAAGAGAGAGAGAGAGAGAGAGAGAGAGAGAAGAAGGAGAGATTGGGAAAAAGGGAAAAGAGAGTGAGAAATAGAGAGAGAGAGAGAGAGAGAGAGAGAGAGAGAGAGAGAGAGAGAGAGAGAGAGAGAGAGAGAGAGAGAGAGAGAGAGAGAAAGAGAGAGAAGCAAACACAGAAAAGGAAAACACTAGAAGAAAAGATCCAAGCGGAAACCATGAAGCAATAACCAAACCAAAAAAAATACACAAACAAACAAAAGAAAATAGAAAATAAAATAAAATTAAAGAAGAAAACAACAAAAAAGGAATTCAATCCTCGCAGAATAATTAGCAAAAACACACAAAAAAACACAACGCGAACCCTTGATTGTGCAAGTCAAGAGCAAAATTGCAAGAGAGAAAACGCAACAACATATCGTCCTTATACGTGGGAATGCAACGACCTTTGTTTATAGTATTGGTAAATTGAAATAATAATTCAGAAGGCCATAACAGCGAATATAAAAGCATTTGGTTTGTATTTACGCTTCCTGGGACATGTGATTGGATGACATATCTATATTTGTTGTTTTTTATTAGATAAGATATCGACAATGCTGAATCGATAGCGAGATAGATATGAGGAATGGAAGAATAAAGTTAGAATGATTGTAATGTTATTTTATGCTTATCAATAGAAAGAAGGGAGAAAAGAAGCGATAGTAAGAAATAAGTAAAATGACAAGAACGAGAACAAGAACAAAGTCAATATAAACAGGGACTAATTATATGATCATACCTTTATATAACGTTGTTATTTATGTAGATATTATCATTAGCTTTATTACTAATATCATCAGCATCACTTTTATCATCATTGTTATTATTATTATAACCATAATCACAATTCCTACTTTAATCGTTGATATTGTTACTGTTATCCTTATCACTACCATCACCATCATCATCATTTTATAAAAAAGTCAAACCCAATTACTGTTATCATTATCACTACTATCACCATCATCATCACCATCATCATTATCATCATCATCACCATCCTCCTCCTCCTCATCATCATCATCATCATCACCATCACCATCCTCATCCTCATCATCATCATCGTCATCACCATTATCACCATCATCATCACCATCACCATTCTATAAAAAAAAAAATCAACCCCAATAGCCTCCTTAGTTGCTAACCTTCCCCCTTCCCTCCCCCTCCCCTCATCCCACCCCCTTCCCCTCCTATCCCCCTCCCCCGCCCCCACCCCCTCCACTCCCCCCACCTCCCACCCCCTCCCCCCCTTGGGCGAACTCAATGACGGGTTTGAAAAGACTCGGCCGTGAAAGGCGGAGGCGCCGGGAAAGCCGATGGCGCAATTCTAGCCATTAGATCACAGGCAAAAGCTTCGGAGATTTATCATCAGATTTCTGTGGGATTTCTATTGCTTATGCGGAGGGTGTTGTCAGTGAATGAGGGTTGAAAGGAGAGAGAGGGAGGGCAGGAGGGAGGGAGAGAAGAGAGAGAGAGAGAAAGAGAGAGAGAGAGAGAGAGAGAGAGAGAGAGAGAGAGAGAGAGAGAGAGAGAGAGAGAGAGAGAGAGAGAGAGAGAGAGAGAGAGAGAGAGAGAGAGATAGAGGGAGAGAGAGAGAGAGAGAGAGAGAGAGAGAGAGAGAGAGAGAGAGAGAGAGAGAGAGAGAGAGAGAGAGAGAGAGAGAGAGAGAGAGAGAGAGAGAGAGAGAGAGAGAGAGAGAGAGAGAGAGAGAGAGAGAGAGAGAGAGAGAGAGAGAGAGAGAGAGAGAGAGAGAGGTGGGGTGGGGGAGAGAGAGAGAGAGAGAGAGAGAGAGAGAGAGAGAGAGAGAGAGAGAGACAGAGAGAGAGAGAGAGAGAGAGAGAGAGAGAGAGAGAGAGAGAGAGAGAGGCCGTAAAAGTAACCACCGTAAAGAGGGCGTAAATATTGACTTATAGGTATTGCGTCTTGTCAAATTTACCAGCAAACACTCTATGACCCATAAAACAACGAATGGAAACCAACTCATCAGAAAAAAAAAT
>NC_091579.1:23417246-23422246 GCF_042767895.1 Penaeus vannamei
GGAGAAGAAGATGAAGAAGTAGTAGTAGCTGTAGTAACAGTAGAAGAAGAAAAAAAAGAAAGTGTAGAAGGTGAAGAAGAAAAAAGAATATAATGATGAGGAACAAAAAGAAGAAGAAGGAGGAGGAGGAGGAGAAACAAGTAGAAATAAATAAACGAAAGAGCCAGAAACGGAGAAAAAAAACATACAAGGAAAAAGAAAGACACAAACGAAAGAAAAAAAAATGCAGAACAAGGAACCGTATCCAAAACCGCCCAAAAAAGACAAAAAAAGATAAAGGCGAAATAAATGGAAGATGAAAAGATACATTTCCGATAAAATGTCACTAGAAAAATACTATCTACGGATGAAAACCCGAAGCACCGAAGTGAAGAAAGGAATGGGTTCCAGTCATCAAAAATTTATAACCTTAAAGACGTGGATGAAGAAGCAATAATTGAAATGAAGGGTAGCATATGGGAAGAGGAGGAGGAGGAGGAGGAGGAGAAGGAGAAGGAGGTGGTGGAGGAGGAAGAGGAGGTGGAGGTGGAGGAAGGGGAGGGAAGAAGGGGGGAGAGATGGAGGAGGGGGTGGAGGTGGAGGAGGAGGGGGTGGAAGAGAGGAAGAGAGAGGGAGAGGGAGGAGGAGGAGAGGTGAGGAGGAGGAGGAGCAGAGGAGAGGATGACTAAGAGGAGGGTGAGACGTAGGAGAAGGAGGAGGAGGGAGGAGATGGGAGAGGGGATGGGGGAAGAGGAGGAGGAAAAGAAAGGCAGAGGAGGAGGAGGAGAGACGAGGAGGAGAGGGAGGGAGAAGGAGGGAGAGGAGGAGGGAGGAGGAGGAAGGGGGAGGAGAACAAGGAGGAGGAGGCAGCAGGGAAGAAGTAGAAGATGAAGGGGGAAGGAGGGGAGACAGCGACCAAGGGGAAAGATGAGAAACAGACTGACAGACAGACAAACACACAAACAAACAGAAACCAAAAACGAGAGAGAGATACAAAAGACAGACCAACAAACCAAAGCGATAAAGCGAAACGACCCAACAGAAAGCGAGAGAAAACGCCTTCCCCCTCCCCCTCCCCCCTCCCCCTGCACCCCTCCCCCCCTCCGCACCCACACCCAACCCCCTCGCCCCTCCGCCCCTCCCCCTCCCCCTCCGCACCCCGTCACATGCGAATCTCCCCCACCCCCCCCCGCACCCCCGTCACAGAATCGCTCATCCCAAGCGCTTAAGATTTCCCCGCGTTAGAGTCTTCCCTGGAGCGTGGCCTAATGTTCCTCCCTTCGCGACCTAACGGTGTTCCTACCATGCGACGTCGCATTCACCGGAGTCACGACGCTTAAAAATCGATCGGGAACAAGTTCTTCATATGTATAATGACTGCAGTCTTTTGTTGGCAGGAGCGGGGCCTTCCATTCTCTGTGTGAAATTCCTGTTTCTTCCCCTTCCTCGGAACACTGAGAAGCGAGTCGATTCTTATACTGTTATTATCACCGGGTCTTGTTTTTCAGTGTGGAGGTTGGTCCTAGTTCTGCTTTTCCTTTTTTTCTGGAGGTTTTAAGGATACTGTCCTATTTATGTTTTTTTCTTTTCTTTTCTCTTTTTTCCTTTATTTATTTTTTCATACTCTTGTCTTTTTCTTTCTTTCTTTCCTTCTCTCTCTCTCTCTCTCTCTCTCTCTCTCTCTCTCTCTCTCTCTCTCTCCCTCTCTCTCTCTATCTCTCTTTCTCTCTCTCTCTCTCTCTCTCTCTCTCTGTCTGTCTGTCTGTCTGTCTGTCTCTCTCTCTCTCTCTCTCTCTCTCTCTCTCTGTCTGTCTGTCTGTCTCTCTTCAATTCTTTCTTTTTCTCTCTTTCATTAATCATTTATTGTTTTTCTCTGTTTCTTTTTCTCTCCAAATGAGAGCGAATTCTCTCTCCATTTTCAAAGCGTCTTTTATTTAAGCCTTTATCTTGTAAGAACATTTCACTTCACTCTAGCATTACCTGTGCGTGTTTTCCTTCTGGGACAAAACAACATATTTATCCACTTCTTCATCGTACTCTGCATCCTCAACTGGGTCCTTGCTCTCTCTCCCTCTCCTCCTACTTCTCACCTCATCACCCCCTCTCTTCCCCTTACTCTTCATCTTCTTTTTCTTCTTCCTCATTTTCTTCTCCTCAACCTTTTATCATCCCTTTCCCACCTCTCCTCATGGTCCCTTCCTTTACTCTTTCTCTTTTTCCATTTTTCTCCCCTCATCTTCTTCTTCGCATCCCTCCCTTCCCCCTTTTATCTTCCCCTCGTCACCACCCCTTCACCCTCATCTCTCCCTCCTCCCCTTTCATCTTTCCTTCCTCATCTCTCCTTCTTCCCCTTCTCCCACTCCCTTCAAGCCTCCATTTCTCTCTCCTCCCCTTCTCACTTCTCTTCACCCCATCTCTCCCTCCTCCCCCTTTCCATCTTCCCTCCCCTTCCCTCTCCCCCCTTACCCTTCCCCCTCCCCTCCCCTTCCCCTTTCATCTTCCCTTCCTCATCTTTTCCCTCCCCCTTCCTCTCTCCCCTTCCCCTTCCCCCTCCCCTCTCCCTCCCCTTCCCTTTCATCTTTCCCTCCCCTTCCCCCTCCCCTCCCCCCTTCCCCCCACCAGGAGTCGCCAAGGCACGTCCCGAAGGCTCCGAGGCCGTCGACATTTCCAGGGCCATCCCCGCCTCGACATGGCTCCCCGGCTGGCACTCTGTTGCGTCGGTTGCAGGAGGGAGTGCCAGGGGGGGGGGGGAGCGGAGGCGGTGCAGGTTACCTCGTGGGATGGGAGATGAAAATGCTGGTTTCGTTTTTTTTTTTTTTTTTGTCTTGCTTTTTACTTCGTATATTTTTTCTTTTGCTCTTTTTTATTTGTTGGTTTAGCTGTCTTTTAATCTTTGGGATTTTCTTTATGTTTCTCTCTCTCTCTCTCTCTCTTTCCTCCCTGCTCTGTCTGTCTGTGTGTCTGTTTCGTCTCTCTCTCTCTGTTTCTCTCTGTCTCTGTCTCTCTCTTTCACTCCATTTCTTCTCTCTCTCTCTCTCTCTCTCTCTCTCTCTCTCTCTCTCTCTCTCTCTCTCTCTCTCTCTCTCTCTCTCTCTCCATCTCATCCCCCCTCTTCTCTCTCTCTCTCTCTCTCTCTCTCTCTCTCTCTCTCTCTCTCTCTCTCTCTCTCTCTCTCTCTCTCTCTCTCTCTCTCTCTCTCTGTCTCTCTCTCTCTTTCTCTCTCCATCTCCCCCCCCCTTTCACTCTCTCTCTCTCTCTCTCTCTCTCTCTCTCTCTCTCTCTCTCTCTCTCTCTCTCTCTCTCTCTCTCTCTCTCTCTCTCTCTCTCTCTCTTCCACGAAATTGGATACTGTGCATGAATACTATTTCTGATGCTGAGTATGACGTCATTCTTCAGAACATCCAGAGGAATCAAAAACTGCAAAGCGATCTATACTGCGCTAGAGGATGCGATTCTCCGAAATAGGAAAACTTATTTTCGCGAACAGACCAGACAAACTAGACCAGGAATAGTGAAATGATGATGACCCTGATATAGTGAGGCAGACCCTTATCTCTTCCACTGGATAAGAGCTTCCTAAATGGAGGGAAAAAAAATAGAAATATTCAGCCTTGATGAGAAAAATGGCGTTTTAGTTAATGAACTGATAATGAATATGAATTTCCAAAATCTGGAACGGAAGCCCTCAAGGCCCAAAATTAAATCATGTTAATGTCTTTTTAAACGAATTCCGTCGAAAGAGATTGCCTGAATGAGTTTCCTTTTTTTCTTTTCTTTTTATTTTTTCCTTTTTTTGAGTGGGTGGGGGCATATTCGGTAGCTTTTTTCGTGCATATTTTACCATGATATCTGGCTGTGTGTTTGTAGGTCTGGCTAGCTATCCGTCGTTTGCCTGGCTCTCTTTGTCCATTTATCTCTATTTATTTACCTGTCTATCTATCTATCTGTGTCTATCTCTCTATCTGCTTCTCTCTCTCTCTCTCACTCACTCTTTCTCTCACTCACTTACTCACTCACTCACTCTCTCTCTCTCTCTCTCTCTCTCTCTCTCTCTCTCTCTCTCTCTCTCTCTCTCTCTCTCTCTCTCTCTCTCTCTCTCTCTCTCTTTCTCTCAATCTCTCTCTCTCTCTCTCTCTCTCTCCCTCCCTCTCTCTCTCTCTCTCTCTCTCTCTCTCTCTCTCTCTCTCTCTCTCTCTCTCTCTCTCTCTCTCTCTCTCTCTCTCTCTCTCTCTCTCTCTCTCAATCTCTCTCTCTCTCTCTCTCTTTCTCTATCTGTTTCATTCCGCATTCCGTTGACATGAATTTGCATCTATTAATTGATCTGTACTATTTATTCTTACATGTTCTCATCTCTCTATATATTTATGCCTATATCTTTGATTACGAATATGTATGTATGTGCATATGTCTTTTATAAATAGTGCAAAAGTGTAAAGTGTAAAGTCTTTTACAAATAGTGAAAAAATGCGTAGTGTAAAAGTCTTTTATTAATAGTGTAAATGTGTATAGTGTAAAGGTCATTTATAAATAGTGAAAAAAATGTATAGTATAAAAGTCTTCTATCAATTGTGTAAAAGTGTATAGAGTAAAAGTCTTATATAATTGAAGAGCGTACAAGCCTCTTATGAATACTAATACGCACAAAAGGATTATCAGGTATGAGATATATGCAACAAACACACTAATAGATAGACAGATACTCAGAGTTCAAAAATAATTAAGTAAGACATCAATCGAATCCAAATTGTCAACAATTTCTGGAGGCTTAATTGTGCTCTCAAGTTCGTCTGTGTTTTGTTTCTTTTTTAAATGAGAAAAAAAAAACTTAAGGAGAAGATTTCGCTGGAGAAATAACGGTACAAAATGTTTTTTGTTATTATTGTTATTATCAGAATTAATAATATTATTATTATTATTACTATGGTTTGAATACCATAATTAGGGAAAAAATGGTGAAGTTGGTGTTAAGGCAAGTTAACTATGAATAATCCTTGAGGTTTAGTGTGTGTGTGAGAGAGAGG
>NC_091579.1:23429746-23434746 GCF_042767895.1 Penaeus vannamei
CTCCCTCCCTCCCTCCCTCCCTCCTACTCCCTCCCTCCCTTCTTCCCTCTTCCCCTCCCCTCCTTCCCTCCCTCCCTCCCTCTCTCCCTTTCTCCCTCTTCTTCCCTCTCTCTCTCTCTCTCTCCTTTTCCTCCCTCTCCCTCAATATATCACTGTTGCCATCATCTTTTATGACTCAGCTCCCTCGTCTACGTAGATCCATTACGTAACATATGTAAATTCCGACCCAAACACACGCGCTTCCCCGATGTGCCTTTCCCTCATTGTGAGGATATGAGACCCATAGGCAGGAGAGGTTGCTGTGACAATCTACAGATGGGGTTTGATGGGGGTAAATGCGTATGAAAGGAGGGAGAAGGAAAAGGAAAAAGGGAAATGCATTTTTTTTTCTTTCTTTTTCTTTTCTCTCTCTCTCTCTCTCTCTCTCTCTCTCTCTCTCTCTCTCTCTCTCTCTCTCTCTCTCTCTCTTTATTTTATTTTATTTTATTTATTTATTTATTTATTTATTTATTTATTTATTTTTTATGCGGATATCAGCTGATGGCGTAAGGACATGGGCTTATTTGTGGAGATTCCATGTCTTAAAATTGTTGAGCGATACTGCAGTAAATAAATAGATATGTAGCATGCTGTTTTGTATATTCTCAACGCATAATGTATGAGATGTTTCTCTAATATCAAACCAGAATTATGATTATTCAAATAGTATATTTCCATGCTCCACTCTAAACAATTTTGCATGAAAGAAATACAATGCCATTCTTGTCGAAATTAAATAATTACATATAATGTACACATAAACAAAAACAAAACAAACAAAGGACTAGACGAGACATTCTTATCATCTAAACAAAACAAAAAATGAAATTAGATAAAAAAAAAACATTTATTTTTCTATGAGACATAATTCAGCTTAGAGGATGTGCACCAAAAGAGCATTATGACAAAGGCAGTCATATTATGGTTTCATTACGCAACCTTCTCGGGGATAAATAAATAATTAGTGTAACGTTTTTGGCTCACTCTCACTCTCTGTCTTTGTCGTTGAATCTGTGGATTCTTTCCCTCTTGCTGTCTGTCTATTTGTATGTCTGTCTGTCTGGTGTTCTCTCTCTCTCTCTCTTTCTCTCTCTCTCTCTCTTTCTTTCTTTTCTCTCTCTCTCTCTTTTTCTTTCTTTTCTCTCTCTCTCTCTTTTTTTCTTCTCTCACTCTCTCTCTCTCTCTCTCTCTCTCTCTCTCTCTCTCTCTCTCTCTCTCTCTCTCTCTCTCTCTCTCTCCCTCTCTCTCTCTCTCTCTCTCTCTCTAATCTGTCATTTTTTCCTGTTTATCTGTACATATATCTATATACTTATCATTGCGATGATTACCTTTGTCAAGGAGGTTGTTTTTGGTAGCGTTGGTTAGTTAGATTGTTCGTTGGTTAGCAAGATATCTCAAAAAGTTATGAACAAAGGTGTGTCATTGCCAAATTTAGATGCCATTAAATTTTGGTGTTGATCCGGATCATGATCTGGATCCTATGCAGGGGAACTCAAAAAGTTATGAACAGTTACGATTTTTTTTTCTTTTTTTGCCAGAGGTGTTTCTTATCATAATTTAGGTTGCATTAAATTCAGGTGGTGATCCGGATCATGATTCAGATCCAGACTTTTTTTTTTAATTATTCATTTGGAACTTCTTTTTTTTAAGTTGCATTAAATTCAGGTGGTGATCCGGATCATGATCTGGATCCTATGCAGGGGAACTTAAAAAGTTATGAACAGACTTTTATGATCTTTTTTTTTTTTTTTTTTTTTTTGCCAGAGGTGTTTCTTATCATAATTTAGGTTGCATTATATTCAGGTGGTGATCCGGATCGTGATTCAGATCCAGATTTTTTTTATAAATTATTTATATGGAACTTTTTTTCTTCTTTTTTTTTCCTCTTTTTTTAAGTTGCATTAAATTTAGGTGGTGATCCGGATCATGACCTGAATCCAGATTTTTTAAAAGGATTCTTTAGCATTACGAGACAGGAAACACAAACATCACCCGTGTCCTTGAGAAAGAGGTGATTTAGATGTATTTTTCGGGTGAATATCTTTATTGCATCAATGACCCTATTTGCCTTGACGGAGGTATGCGGTCCCTGAGTACTTCTAGATTTTTCCTTCTACTTCCCCCCGTCTCTTCTTGTTCCCCCTTACCTTCCCCCCCCCCCCCACCTCTGCCTTTACCCTCTCCTCCCCCTCTCTACAACCCCTCCCCCTTACAATTACAACGCACCCGACCTTCCAGCTACTCACCCCCTGCCCACCTAGCTAGCATCAACGATCACCACCCAACCACCACCCAACCCACCTATCCATCACCCTCCTTCCACCCACCCGCCCACGCACGCACCTACCCACGCTATCAAAAAAAAAAGAAAAAAAAAGATAATAAATAAAAAAAAAAAAAAAAAAAAAAAAAAAAAAAAAAAACGCCCACGCACGCACCTACTCACGCGGTCTCTCTCTCTCTCTCTCTCTCTCTAAATAATAAAAAAAACGCCCGCACGCACCTACCCATCTCTCTCTCTCTCTCTCTCTCTCTCTCTCTCTCTCTCTCTCTCTCTAAATAATAAAAAACGCCCACGCACGCACCTACCCACGCTCTCTCTCTCTCTCTCTCTCTCTCTCTCTCTCTCTCTCTCTAAAAAAAAAAAAAAAAAAAAAAAAGGGGACAGCAAGATCTCGGAAACTCGTCTTAAAATCTACATAAACACTTTCCCACAAAAGGAACGACATCACGCCCCACGAGACACCAGCGAGACCCTCTCACCTTTGGTCCCCGGGAATTAAACTCTCTTTCCTGTGAACTTTTTTTTCCTTCTTTCTCTTTCTTTCCTTTTCTTTTTCTTTTTCTTGACTTTTCTTTTTTCGTCTTTGCGGGAGGGAAGAGGAGGGAAGAAGGGAGGTGGGGAAGAGGGATGGAAGAGGAAAGGGGGGAAGAGATAAGGCGGGAAGGTGGGGAAGGGAGGGAGATGGGGCAGAGATGAAGGGAAGAATAGGGAAGAAGGGAAGGGGGAAAGAGGGAGGGAAGAGGAAAGGGGGGAAAGAAATAAAGTGGGAAGGGGGGGAGGATAAGAGGGAGGCAGAGAAGGAGGGAAGGGAAAGACAGGGCGGAAAGAAAGGGAAAAAAGAGAGAGGGGGAAACTATTTGTGTCAAAAGTGCGTATGAAAGAGAAAGAAGGAAAAGGAAAAAAAGAAAATCCAGACTTTTTATTTTCAGTTGATGTTTAACACGGATATGCAGGCAGGAATTAAAGAATAATTGATAGAGATTGAAAGAATATAAATCATGAACATTTGTTGTTTTAACGCACCTTATGGTATTCAAGATTCACATATGAATATGTACTGTATTCTTATAAATATATGGAGAGCGAGAAATAGATATCATTAGTAGATAGATAAATAGAGCGATAAGTAGATAGAAGAATGGATAGACAGAGAGCTAGACAGATAAACAGATAGATGATGAATAGAAAGGTAGATAGATTGATTGACTGATAAATAGGCAGATAGATAAATAGAAAGGTAAATAGATAAGCTATACAGATAATGAAGTACAATATCATAGACAGTTATATCTATCTATCTATATATATATGTATATATATATACATATATACACATACATACATATATATATATATATATATATATATATATATATATATATATATATATATATATATATATATATATATATATATGTATATATATATATATATATATATATATATATACATATATATATATATATATATATATATATATATATATATATATATATATATATATATATATATATATAGATATAGATATATATTAATTGATATATAGATAAGTTGCGTAGATATAAATGTACAAATTTAATGCAACAACGTCTGTTCCCAAATCCATTTTATAATTTCATTTAATGTTGGATATTTATTCTTATGATGCAAAGACAAAGGGGACTGGTAATTGCATCATCGGTATAACATAAATAAGATGCAAAGGATAATGATACTCGTGATTGTAAAATAGTAGTAGGGATTTCCATCAATCCCTTATCACCATCATCATTATTATAATCAGTATCACTGCTATAACCACAACTGTGACGATATTTTCTTTCTTTTCTTTACTTTTTTTTTTTTTTTACAATAACCATAACATCAAAAACAAAAACAAGGTAATCAGAGCACCCACCCAAATAATTTAACGATGAACAGTAATGCCAAAATTTCCCCAGTGCTGCCAACCTAACCGCACTTCTCTCCTTTCGCAGATGTGGTATATCAAAGCTGGCTACACTGTCCTCCTGGTCACGTTCCTGTCGATGACCTGGGCGTACTTAGCGGGCGCAGCGGAGGTCGTCCAGAACACTCACATCACCAAGTAAGCGTTCCTTGTACTTAGACAGAGGGTAGTGTTCCTGAGAGCATGTTTGGGGTAGGTCAGGATAGCAGTGTGGCGTGTGTGTGTGTGTTGGATATGTGTGTTGGATGTGTGTGTGTGTGTGTGTTGAGTGTGTGTGTGTGTGTGTTGAATGTGTGTGTGTGTGTGTGTTTGTGTGTGTGTGTGTGTGTGTTGGATGTGTGTGTGTGTGTGTGTTGGATGTATGTGTGAGTGTGTGCATGTTTTTCGTGTGTGTACTTCCTATGTGGGTATGCATCTGTGTGTTTGTTTGGATATGCTCGCGCGCGCGTGTGTGCGTGTGTTTCTTACCAAGTTGTTTGAATACGGGAGAAGAGCTATGCTCAGGTGGTCCCGTCTGCTATATTTAGATTATCGTATAACTATTGATATACACACACATACACTCACACACACTACTTGATTGGGGAGACTGTTCCACGATTCGATAATTCTGTTTGGGAAACTATATTTTCTGACATCTTTATCACCTCTTTTTACTTTCAACTGTTTGTTGTGTCCTCTCGTTCTTCTTGTGTTCAAGATCAAAATGTCATCCTTATCTATCTTCAC
>NC_091579.1:23474746-23484746 GCF_042767895.1 Penaeus vannamei
GTGAATTCCTGCAGCCAACATGTGAGCGGAAAAGAGTATTGTCCTGTTTCTAAAATATAAGGCGTTAGTTTGCTGCTTCAACTTTTATTGTATTTCCCCCTCTTCCTCCCTCCCTCCCCCCATGCCCCCTCACTTCTCCCCCTCTTACCCCCTCCTTCTATCTCTCTTACCCCCTTCCTTCTTCCCCCTCATTCACCTTTCTCTTCTGGCCTCTTCCCATCTCCCCTCACCCTCCCATTTCTTCCCCTCCCTCCTTCTCTTCTCCTCCTCTTCCTTCTCCTCTCCCATTCTTTCCTCACACCACCCTCCTAACCCCCCCTCTCGCCCCTCTCCTCCTTTCCTCCCCTTCCCTTAGTTCCCTTTCTACCTTGTGCCCTTTCCTCTTCCTCCCTTCCTCCTTCGTTCTTCTACCTCCTTCTTTCTACCTCCTCCTTTCTACCTCCCTTCTCGCCTCTCTTCTCCCTCTCGCTTCATGCCATGTATTTTCGAACCGTGAATTCCTCCTTTTTCAACCCCTTTACAATAACAACAACAAAACTAATCGAGAGAAACAGATTTTTAAAAAAGTTTAAATTGTCCTGTTAAAATATCAAAAGAGGCGTGAACACGGAAAAAACAACAAGAAAAACAACATTTTTATATCGAATACCAGTTGTGTTTATATATAGTCTTTTTTTTTTTTTTTAGTTGTTGTTCTCTCTCTCTCTCTCTCTCTCTCTCTCTCTCTCTCTCTTCTCTCTCTCTCTCTCTCTCTCTGTCTCTGTGTGTCTCTCTCTCTCTCTCTCTCTCTCTCTCTCTCTCTCTCTCTCTCTCTCTCTTTCACTCTCTCTCTGTCTCTCTTTCTCTCTCTCTCTCTCTCTCTCTCTCTCTCTCTCTCTCTCTCTCTCCCTCCCTCTCTCTCTTTCTCCCTCCCTTTATCTCTCTCTCTCTCTCCCTCTCTCTCTCCCTCTCTCTCTCTCTCTCTGTCTCTCTCTCTCTCTCTCTCTCTCTTTCTATCTATCTCTCTCTCTTTGCTCTCTCTTCGAAATTCTTCTGGATAATGTAAACGACAACGGAAAACGTTTTTATTTGTTCTTCACTCTCAACAACGTTCTTCGTTTTGTAAGAAGTTAATGGAATTATTTTTTCAGCTGAAATGCACAGACTGGGGGAGACGTGGGGAAGGGGAGGAGGGGGGGAGGGCTGTCGTTTATGTGTGTAAATATTACCATGTTTGCGTGTGAATGTGTGCCACTGTATACAAATGCGTGTGTGTGTGTTTGTGTGCATGTGTGTGTGTGTGTGTGTGTGTGTGTGTGTGTGTGTGTGTGTGTGTGTGTGTGTGTGTGTGTGTGTGTGTGTGTGTGTGTGTGTGTCAGCGCGTGGATGCATGTTTGTATTTGTGTGTGTGTGTGTGTGCGTGTTGATGTTGCATACATGTTTACACGTGTGTATCCGCGCCTGTGCAGGCTTGTGTGCGTTATCTGAATATCTCTTTGTGTACGTGTTAGTGAAAGTCTATCCCCGCACTGCGGTAGTCGCTGTATTTCAAAGAATGGGAAATCCGTGAACCAAATGTGTTGTCGCATGATTTGGAAAAACGACTTATGGAATGGACATTTTTGGTGCTTATCTTTTGTTTTGCTGGGATATTCAAATTAGATAATTCGTAAGTTGAACTGAGTCGTCGATTTATTGAAAATATAGAATAGACACAGTGAATGATGATGTTTATTTTCACTTCATTGAGAAACGTTTGTTTTTGTTTTACATTTATCATCTCCTGTGTTATGTTAGAGATAATGAATAACTGAACAGCTGTTCCAGATGAGAGTCATTTTTTTTAAAGCCAAAATTAGTTTATAAAAATGAATATAGGAATAACTAAACGTAGATAGATATATTAAATTGATAACGTATATCCATTAGAACGATCGAAGCAAATCAAAACTTACACCAAATCCTAATTGCCTAAAAAAAAGAAGAAAATTATAATAGATAAATAAACAAATAAATAAACATTAAATAAGTAACACATCCGAGGTTTGACAAAACATTTTGAGAAATGGCGAGAGTCGTCGAGTTCAAACTCGAAACGAGAGAGGTGGCAAAAAAATGGCGGGGTGGGGGGAGGGGGGGGAGGGGGGGTGTAGGGGGGCCGCTTCTGCTGCAGCATCTTCCTCAGACAATTTAAGTTTTCAGTTTAGTTGTCGCTGCCAAAATTGCACACAAACTCAAGGCAAGGATCTTTTTGGGACAGACAGATCGCGGCAGCCGACATTTGGTCCTTTGATGAGTAGATGGGAAGGCCGGGGAGAGTGAGAGAAAGAGAGGAGGCGAAGGAGATGAGAAGAGAGGCTATCTGACAGGCCGGCATCTTTATCCCTTGGCCTGTTACTTCTCGTTCTTAATTAACTTGCGTTCTACCTCATTTTTGTTCATTCGGGAACTCTTTTATTTTTGTCCTTGTTTGTCCTTTGTCCTTTTTTATGGTTTCTGTTTGGAGTTTCGTCTTTTTTTAATTTCTTTTTCTTATACTTTTTTTCTGTTCTCTTTCTTCGCTATACTCTCTTACTCGATATTTTCTTATTCTTAGGTTCTTCTCTGTTCTCTCTCTCTCTCTCTCTCTCTCTCTCTCTCTCTCTTCTCTCTCTCTCTCTCTCTCTCTCTCTCTTTCTCTCTCTCTGTCTCTCTCTATCGTTTAGTAATACTTTTTTCCTGTCATCTTATGGGCCATATTAAAGTATGCTTATTTATTGCCGTTTTTTTCTACGTCCTCATCATCATCATCATTCTTTTTCGTCATCAACATCATCCTTCTCTTTGCCTTTGCCTCTGCACCAAAGGCCCGGTTGCCGCGTCACCTCCCGCCACGACTGATTTGCCTCCATCACACAGCGATCTCTCGCACCTTATCTTTTCAATCCCATTTTCTATGCTGTCTCTTTATCGTTGTTTCTGTCTCTTCCAACTTTGTCTTTCTCTAATGTTTTATTGTTGCAAAAGTTGTGTTCTTTATTGTCTCATGTTTTTTTTTCTTTTTTTCTTTTTTTATTTCTCGCATCGGCAGCGGTTCCTGTGCTGGTGCAGGTTGCTCCTCTGACACTCTCTCTCCTTTTCTTTCTCCAGATGTCTTGCCTCCTCATCTTTCTTTTTGTTTATGCTGTCTCTCCCTTTTTTGGCCTTGTCTTTTCGACGTCTGTATGCCTCTCTTGCTTTCTTTATCTCTCTTTCTTTTTTTCTATCATTTTCTCTTTCATTTTCTCCCTCTCTGTCTGACTTTCTCCCTCTCCCTCTCCCTCTCTCCGTCTCACTCTCTCTCTCTCTCTCTCTCTCTCTCTCTCTCTCTCTCTCTCTCTCTCTCTCTCTCTCTCTCTCTCTCTCTCTCTCTCTCTCTCTCTCTCCTCTCTCCCCCCCTCTCTCTATTCTCCCACACCCCACTCCCTCTCCCTCTCCCACTCCCTCTCCCACCCCCTCTTCCTCTCTCCCACCCACTCCCCCTTATTTTTTTTTTATTATTATTTTTTCTTTTACATTTCTATACGAGGAGAATCCACGCGACTGTTCCAGAGTTGGGCCTTAGTTTAATGGGTGTCGGTTTTAATCAGTTGCGTTTACCATAGCGACCTCTGCGGTGCCGGTAATTTACACGCTGTATTATCTAAACGATCTCGCTTAATTCACTTCATTGCAGCCACTTCCCCGGTGCGGATAGCCTACGCTGCACTCACGCCCAATAACGTACATACACGTACACACTCACTTTTGGCGCTACACGGACAGATAGATACGTGTGGACACACATGCATACTCTACACACAAGCACACACACCCGCGCGCACACAAAAGTGCACAGACATGTACACTTACTGAACGCTACTTTTTTCCATTTTATTTTTTCTATTTCTTCCTTCTTTTTGTTATACTTTTTTTTCTCTTTTTCTCTTTCTCTATTCTCTTTTGTTGTTGTTTTTTCGCTTTCCATGTCCCTCTTTTCTTCTCCTTCTTTTCATTCTTTTTCATTCTTCTACTTTTCCCTGATTCCTTCTTTACTTCCTTCTCTCTTCCTTCCTCCCTCCCTCCTTCCTTCCCGAACAGAGCATTTTCGAATCGATTACATCCTCCTCCTTATTTTCTTTTCCTTTTCTAATTCCTCTTTATTTTCCTTCCGATTCCCTCTGTCTTTTTTACACTCCCCTTCGCTTTCCCTCTCTCCTTCCCCTATCTCTCCTTTTCTTCCATTTCTTATATTTTCTCTTTCCTCATTCGCCCAGTTTATTGTATCTTTTTCTGTCTCCATTCAAAGCATCTAGATTCCTTTCTCCTCTCTCCTACTCCCTGTCTCTTCCCATCTCCGTTCTTCCTCCTCTCCCTCTCTTCCTCCCTTTCTCCCGTTTCCAAAATCTCCTCTCTCTCTCTTCCTCTTTCTCTCTCGTTTCCAGTCTCCTCTTCCTCTCTTCCTCCCTCTCTCCCTTCCCCAAAGTCTCCTCTCCTACTCTTCCTTTTCCACGGTCTCCTCTTCTTTCTTCCCCCCCCCCTCTCTCTTTTCCACAGTCTCTTCTCTCTCTCCTCCGTTTCCACAGTCTCCTCTTCCTCTCTCCCTTTCCCAGTCTCCTCTCCCTTTCTTCCCCCCTCTCTCCCTTTTCCTCAGTTTCCTCTCCCTCTCTTCCGTTTCCACTGTCTCCTCTCCCTCTCTTCCTCTCTCTCCCTTTTCCTCAGTTTCCTCTCCCTCTCTTCCTCCCTCTCTCCCCCTTTTCCTTAGTTTCCCTTTCCCTCTCTTCCTCCGCCTCTCCCTTTTCCAGTCCCCCCCCCCCTTCCCCCTCCCGCCATGTTGTAAAACCTTGGACCGACACAGCATGCACAATGGCCGAATGTTCTTCTTCCCTCTTACTCTCCCTTCTTTCATTTTCTCGTTCTTTTCTCCCTCCCTCCTACCCTCTTCCTTCCACTCTTTACTCTCGCTCTCTTCATCCTTTATCTTTTTCTCTTTTCTCCCTTTCCCCTCTCGCTTCTTCTTTTACCTCTTTCCTCTCCCTTCTTTCTCTCCCTCTCTTCCCCCATTACCTTCTTGCACACCTTTTTCTCTTTCTTCTTTTCATTCTACCTTTCTCAGCTCTCTTCTTCCTCTCCATTCGCCTTATCACTCCTGACTACTCTCTTCATTTTCTCTCTCCTCTCTATTTCTTGCTCCCTTTCCTTTAGTTTCTCTGCTTCTTCCTTCATTTTCTTTTATTTGTTTCATCTAGACCCTACCCCACCCCCCTTTTCCCATGCCCTTTTCCTTTTCCTTTACGCCAATTCCCATTTCCCACTTTCAGTACTATTTCTCTCTCTCTCTCTATCTGCCTGTCTATCTATCTCGACATCCATCTGCGTAATTATCTATCTATTTGTCTGTCTACCTATCTGACTCTCTCTCTCTCTCTCTACTTTCTTTCTCTCTCTCTCTCTCTCTCTCTCTCTATCTCTCTCTCTCTCTCTCTCTCTCTCTCTCTCTGTCTCTCTCTCTCTCTCTCTCTCTCTCTCTCTCTCTCTCTCTCTCTCTCTCTCTCTCACTCACTCTATCTATCTACCTATCTATATCCCTCTCTATCCCTCTTCCACTATCAATTTATCAATCTGTCTATCCATTCACCTCTCTATCCTCTCCACCAAGCTACCTAGTTGTCTTTTTGCCAATATCTCTCTCTATATCTGTCTCTCTCTCCCCATTTCTCCCACCTCCCCTCCCCCTTCCCTTCACTCTCTCGCCCTTCACCTTTTCTCCTCCTCCTTCTCAAACTTTCACTCCCTTACCCCCCCCCCCATGGCTCCCTCCGCCACTGTGTCCCCCCCCAACTTTTCCCTCTCCCTCTTTCCCCACCTCTCTGTCACCACCCCCTTATTTCCCCCCCCCCCTCATCCCCCCAGTCTCTTACTCCCCTCTTTCCTCCTACCCTTCCCTCTGTTTCCACCCCTTTTCTAACCCATCAAGTCCCCCCACTCTCCCTCCCATCCCCCTCCCTCTGTATTCAACTCCCCCATCCTTACCCCCCCCTTCCCTCTCCCACTTTCTTTATTCCCCCCTCCTACCCTCTTCCCCTCTTTTCCATGTCCACCCCAGTCCATATCCCCCTCCCCCACTACGCTGTTTCCACCCCCTCCCTGCCCCCTCTCCTCCCCCTCTTTCCCTCTCCTTGCTACCCCTCCCTCCCCCACTATGTAATTTTCACCCACTCCCACAAACCCCTTCCTCCCACACTTCCCCTCAATCTCCACCCCAACTTCCCTGGATCCTCGTCCTTCTACCCCTCCCCCTCTCTGCCCCCTCCTCCCCTCAGTATCCAGCCCCTCCCTCGATCCTCTGTCTCTCCCCCTGCCTCCTCCCTCTCTCTGTCCCCTTCTCCTGAGATCCTCCCCCTCATCCCCACTGTGCCCCCCCCCTCTGCCCCCATCCCTCGATCTTCTCCCCTTCCCTCTCTCTTCTTCCCTCTCCCCTCCCCTCAGTGACCAACCCCTCCCTAGATCCCTCTCCTCTCCCCTCTCTGCCTCCTAGCCTACCCCCTCCCTCCCTCCTTCTTCCCCTCTCCCCCTCTTTTCCTACCCTCTTACCCTCCTACCCTTCCAACCCTCCCCTCTCCCTCAGATCCTCTCCCTCCGTCCCCTCCCTCTTACCCTTCCCTACCCCCACCTCCTCCCTCCCCTAGATCACTCTCCCTCCCCCTCTTACCCCTCATACCCCCCACCTCCACTCCCTCCACTCTGTCCCTCCTTCCCCCTCCTCTCTGCACCCCCCACCCCCACCCTCCCCCCACCCCCTGCGCTGTAAAACCCCGGGCTCCGACTCGCAGCTTCTCTGACTCGGCCGATAATGACGATTCTCGCCCTCGTTAACGACCCAAGTCTCTGCCGGGGAACTTGTCAACTCGGAGGAGGGAGGGAGAAGAAAAGGGGGAGGAAAAAAAGAGAGAGAGAGGGAGGGAAAGGAAGGGAGAGGAAGGGAGAGGGAGGAGGAGGTTCTTGTTGTTGTTCTTCTTCTCTTCATCCTCCTGGTGGTGCTTCTTCTATTTGTTTTATTTTTCTTCCATTTATTTTTTATTCTTTTTCTTCCCTTTACTTCTTCTCCTTCTTCTCTTTGTTTTATTTTTTATTATATTTCTTCCCTTTACTTCTTCTTCTTCTCCTTCTACTTATATTTGTTTTATTTTTCTTCTATTTCTTCCCCTTACTTCTCCTCCTATTTTTAGAAATTATTTTCTTTTATTTCTTCCCTCTCTTCTCCTCCTCCTGTTCCTGTTCCTTCTCCTTCTTCTCACGTTTCTCCTTATTCCTTTCCTTCTTATCATCAACGGTGTTGCACTGGACATGAGACAGGGGTGGGGGGTAGGGTGGGGGGGCAGTGGTCCATCGCGGAAGTGGAGATAGAGAGAAAGGAAAAAGAGCAGGAAGGAAGGGAAGTAAAGTAAGGAAAGGCAATGAGAAACAAAGAAAAATCTTTCTAAGAGGAAAGAGGGCAGGAAGGGAGAGGGAGAAATGTTTTCTCAAGAGAAGGAGAAAGAAAGGGAGGAAGGGAAAAATAGAAGAGGGAGAAGTCTACTATCCAGAATAAAAGGAGGGAAGGAAAGAGGGGGAGGAGGAAGAAAGAGAGGGTGAAGAGGCAGTGTTCTCTATGGATTGTGAAAGCAATGAAGGAAGGCTTGTACTTCTTGCTTTTGAACTTGAAGGAAGTGATCTTATCTGATAGCGAATAGAGAGCAAGGCAGTGTTCTCCCGGATTCTGAGAGAGAAGGGGGGAGGAGAGAGAGAGAGAGAGAGAGAGAGAGAGTGAGTGTGTGTGAGAGAGAGAGAGGGGTTGGGATATGGGGGGAAGGGGAGAAGGAGAGAAGGAGAGAAGGAGAGAAGGAGAGAAGGAGAGAAGGAGAGAGAGAGAGAGAGAGAGAGAGAGAGAGAGAGAGAGAGAGAGAGAGAGAGAGAGAAAGAAAGAAAGAAAGAAAGAAAGAAGAAGAAAGAAAAGAAGAAGAAGGGGAGAGACTAGAGAAAGAGGAAATTAAAAGGAGGAAAGGAAGAAGATGGATAACGCGAGAGATGCAAATACAGAGACAAATAATAAAGACAACCAGAGCGAAAAAGTGAGACAGAAAAAGGGAAAAAAGGAAAGACAGAAAAATAGAGATATCGAAAACCTTTAAAAAATGATGTCACAAAAAATAATTAAGATAAAGAAATTGAATGAAAGGACAACAATAATTAAACTGACAGGGAGAAATTATTTAGAAATTATTTTCTTTTATTTCTTCCCTCTCTTCTCCTCCTCCTGTTCCTGTTCCTTCTCCTTCTTCTCACGTTTCTCCTTATTCCTTTCCTTCTTATCATCAACGGTGTTGCACTGGACATGAGACAGGGGTGGGGGGTAGGGTGGGGGGGCAGTGGTCCATCGCGGAAGTGGAGATAGAGAGAAAGGAAAAAGAGCAGGAAGGAAGGGAAGTAAGAGTAGGAAGGCAGAAGTAGGGAAACAAAGAAAAAATCTTTCTAAAGAAGGAAGAGAAAGAGACAGAAAAGGAAGGGAGAGGGAGAAGTGTTTTCTCAAGAGAAGGAGAAAGAAAGGGAGGAAGGGAAAAATAGAAGAGGGAGAAGTCTTCTATCCAGAACGGAATAAAAGGAGGGAAGGAGAGAGGGAGAAGGGGAGGAAAGAGAGGGTGAAGAGGCGGTGTTCTCTATGGATTGTGAAAGCACTGCAGGAAGGCTTGTACTTCTTGCTTTTGAACTTGAAGGAAGTGATCTTATCTGATAGCAGAATGCAAGGCCAAGGAATTGTTCTCCCGGATTCACAGGGAGAGAAGAAGGGGAGAGAGAGAGAGTGTGTGTGAGAGAGAGGGTGATCAGTTAAGGACTTAATAGGTGAAAGGAGAAGAGGGGAAGGAGAGAAGGGGGGAAAGGGAAGAAGGGAGAAGGAAAGGAGAGAAGAGAGAGAGAGAGAGAGAGAGAGAGAGAAAGAGCAGAGAGAGAGAGAGAGAGAGAGAGAGAGAGAGAGAGAGAGAGAGAGAGAGAGAGAGAGAGAGAGAGAGGGGGGGGGGAGAGACTAGGAAGAGGAGAATTAAAGGAGGGAAGAGGAGAGATGGATAACGCGAGAGATGCAAATACAGAGACAAATAATAAAGACAACCAGAGCGAAAAAGTGAGACAGAAAAAGGGAAAAAAGGAAAGACAGAAAAATAGAGATATCGAAAACCTTTAAAAAATGATGTCACAAAAAATAATTAAGATAAAGAAATTGAATGAAAGGACAACAATAATTAAACTGACAGGGAGGAGAAGAGCGATAGAAATTTATTTTTTAAAGGCGGGGAAAGGGAGGGAATGGGAGAAAATAAAATTAAAAAATCGAAAAAATAAACAGCATCGGAGAGCGATAACAAACAGTGAAAACAAGAAGTGTAAAAAGTATATAGACATGATATTTTTTGCTCCATCAGGCGCAGGAAATGGAAGGAAAGTTGCCATTATCAAACAACGAAAACAAAAACAAAAACAGAGAGAGAAAAGCGAGCAAATGCAATAACAAACAAGGGGGGAGAGAGGGAAGGAATAAAGGGAGGACGGAGGAATGGGTGATAAGAGAAGGGAAGTAGGGGGAACGTCAGGAGAAGGGGAGGATAGGGAGGTAGTGAAGAAGGAAAAGGGAAGAGGAATGGAATAAAGAGCAAAGGATGGGGGAAGAAAGAGAGAGAAAAGAAGGGAGAATAACCGGGAAGAAGTAAAGACGAGGAGAGAACTGCTTGGATAAAGGGGGAGGAAAGGAGATGAGGATAAAAAAGGAAGAATGAGGGGAACTAGAATAAAAAAGAGGAAAAATAAAAAAGTATGAGAAAGAAGGGAGGGAGAGAGAGGAGAGAAAATGGAATGGAGGGGAAGGGCAAAGAGAAGGAAGGGAGTAAGAAGAGATGGAGAAAAGAAAGGAAGTAGAAAAGAGAGAAAAGGATGAGGGAAAAGATAAGGAAGGGAACTAAAAGATTAGAGGGAAGGGAAGGAAGGAGAAAAGAGA
>NC_091579.1:23489746-23492246 GCF_042767895.1 Penaeus vannamei
TATATATATATATATATATATATATATATATATATATATATATATATATATAATGTAACATAATATGATATACATATTTGTATCTATGTATGTATCAAAACAAGGGGCTTATCTCCCTCGTCATCGAACCAAATGAATTAACTCAAGCACCTACGCACATCTTTTTAAGCTTACAAAGTTCACTAACAATCACTTTCTATTCCCTGTTCCTTTTATTCATCTCCTTCACAAAAAAGAAGAAAAAGAAAAAAAAGAGTCACGCGTTTTGCGGTTACTTCCTTTTCTTTTCTTTCCTCTTGTTTCTTTTATTTTAGACGCACTCAAAGCACGCTGAAGTTAACGTACACTTTGTCTTTTTCTTTTTTTTTTCCTTCTTTCATTTTAGTCCAAGTATTCAAATCACCAGCGGACACTTTATATTTCTTCGCGTTTGGTTTTAGATCATTTTACGGACCAATAACAAACACTAACGCACGTTTTCTTTACATCTCTTTCTTAAAACTATACCGAATCATTTTTTTCTCTTCATCACTTTATTTTCCTTTGCACCTGACGCAAAGAAACAAACAAACGGCAACACAAACTAACAAACTCAAACAAACCAACACAAAAAAGTAAACACCAACAAACACGAATGCAAACACACAGACATTGACAAACACAAACGCAAAGAAACAAACACCATCACAAACAAATAAATGCAAACAAACAAACAAATGCAAACAAGCAAAGACAAACAAACAATCAACGCAAACAAACAAACACATGCCAAACAATACCAACACACATAAAATACACGAAAACAAACCAACACAAGCAAACAATACCAACACACATAAAATACACGAAAACAAACCAACACAAGCAAACAAACACCAACAAACAAACACTAACACAAACCAAGCAACAAGCAAACGCAAACAAACCAACACCACCCCAAACAACCAAACACCGCCGCGCCGTCTCATCCCCGCTCCGTCCTCCTCCCCCAGGCATGTGGCGTCTCGAGGTGCGACACAACGAGCTCCTCGACGTCCCCGAGAAGGCCTTCTTCGGCGTCGAGCGGTCGCTGTGGGAGCTCGACCTGCAGTACAACGAGCTCACCAGGATCCCCCGAGACGCCCTTCGGAGACTCAAGAAGCTCAAGGTCCTCGACTTCACCGGTAGGTCTCTTTGCTGGGTTGGTGGGGTGGGTGGGGTGGGTGGGGGGTCGATGGGAGGGTGTGGGTGGATGGGTGGATGGGTGGGTGGATGGATGGGGGGGATGGGTGGACGGGTGGGTGGATGGGGGGGTGGAGGGTGGGTGGATGGGGGGGGGTGGAGGGATGGGTGGATGGGGGGGTGGGTGGAGGGGTGGGATGGTGGGTGGAGGGGGATGGAGGGGTGGGAGGGTGGGTGGAGGGGTGGGAGGGTGCGTGGATGGGAGTGGAGGGGTGGGAGGGTGGGTGGAGGGGTGGGAGGGTGGAGTGGAGGGGTGGGAGGGTGGGTGGAGGGGTGGGTGGGTGGAGGGGTGGGTGGGTGAGTGGAGGGGTGGGGTGGATGGGGGGGTGGGTGGGGGGGAGGGGGAGGGGGTGGAGGGGTGGGAGGGTGGGTGGAGGGGGAGGGTGGATGGGTGGTGGGAGGGTGGGTGGATGGGAAGATGGGTGGATGGGTGGGAGGGTGGGTGGATGGGTGGGAGGGAGTACATGGGTGGAGGGGTGGGAGGGTGGGTGGAGGGGTAGGTATGTGGGTGGAGGGGTGGGTGGAGGGGTGGGAGGGTGCGTGGAGGGGGTGGGAGGGTGGGAGGGGTGGGTGGAGGGTGAGGGGGTGGGTGGGTGGAGGAGGGTGGGTGGATGGGTCAGGATGGAAGATGGGTGGATGGGTGGGAGGGGTGGGTGGATGGGTGGGAGAGGGGTAAATGGGTGGAGGGTGGGTGGAGGGGTGGGTATGTGGGTGGAGGGTGGGAGGGTGGGTGGAGGGGTAGGAGGGTGGGTGGAGGGGTGGGAGGGTGGGTGGACGGATTGGGTGGAGGGGTGGGAGGGTGGGTGGAGGGGTGGGAGGGTGCGTGGAGGGGGTGGGAGGGTGCGTGGAGGGATGGGAAGGTGGGAGGGTGGGTGGAGGGGGTGGGAGGGTGGGTGGATGGGTGGAGGGGTGGGAGGGTGGGTGGAGGGGTGGGAGGGTGGGTGGATGGGTGGGTGGAGGGGTGGGAGGGTGGGAGGGTGGGTGGAGGGAGGTTGGAGGGAGGGGTGGGAGGGTGGGTGGAGGGGTGGGAGGGTGGGTGGAGGGGTGGGAGGGTGGGTGGATGCGGTGGGAGGGTGGGTGGAGGGGTGGGAAGGTGGGAGGGTGGGTGGAGGGGTGGAGGGGTGGGTGGTTGGGTGGAGGGGTGGAGGGGTGGGTGGTTGGGTGGAGGGGTGGAGGGGTAGGTGGAGGAGTGGGTGGGTGGGTGGAGGGGTGGGAGGGTGGGTGGAGGGGTGGGAGGGTGGGTGGAGGGGGGTGGGAGGGTGGGTGGAGGGGTGGGAGT
>NC_091579.1:23494746-23499746 GCF_042767895.1 Penaeus vannamei
TCTTTTATTCTTCCCTCAACCCGAGGCGAGCGTCCCGAGAGCCAACAATACCTCCAGACGTTCGGAAAATAGAATTGACCGCCGCCAGATCACTGGTCAGCCTACTATACGCCCGTCCCCCACCCTTCCCCGCCCTCCCCCCCTTCCTCCCTGTCAGTCCCTCCTACCCCTCTATTCCCTTCCAGTCCCCTTACCTCTTACCCCTCTATTCCTTCCCCCTTTTCTACCCCTTTCCCCGTCTTCCCTGCCCCCCTCCCTATCCATCCCCTCTTCTCACCCTCCCTGTACCCCCCTACCCCCTACCCCCACCTTCTGCCTTCCTCACCAACCTCTCTAACCCCCCCACCCCAACCTCCAACCCTCCGCCTCCGCCCCCACCCCCATCCCCACCCCCACCCCCACCCCCACTTCCATCCCCGTCGGTCGCTTTGCATATTCTTATTTCGTCTGTTCGCTCATCCGGCGCGTCTCGGCGGAGCGGCCGGACGGTTTGCGAATCTCTTTGATGGAATCCCGGTTTAGTTCTTTGGTGCTTTTCGATAAGGTGGAAGGCCGAGGGGAGGGAGAGGGGGGAAGCGGGAGGGGGAAGGGGGAGGAAAGGGGGAAGGGGGAGGGGAAGAAAGAGGGGAGTGAGAGAGAAGCGGGAGGGAAGAAGGAGGGGGAAGGGGGAGGAAAAGGGAGGGAGGTGTGGAGAGGAAAAGGGAGGGAGGGGAAGGAGGGGAGAGAAGAAGGGGGAAAGGGGGAGAGAAGAAGGAGGAGAATGGGGAAGGAGGGGAGAGAGAAGACGGGGGGAAAGGGGGAGAGAAGAAGGAGGGAGGGGACAGGGAAGGGAGAGAGGGGGGGAGAGCATGGTTTCGGAGTTTTTGTGTCTCTCTCTCTCCGTGCCTCTTTTTGTCTATTTGTCTGCTTGTTTTTAAGTATTCTCATTCAGTTAGATCTCTGTTTCTATCTTGCATCTCTTTATTTATTTATACCTATCTATCTCTTTCTCTCCCTCTCTCTCTCTTTCCCTTTCTCTCTCTCTCTCTCTCTTTCCCCACCCTCTCTCTCTTTCTCTCTCCCTCTCTTTCCCCACCTCTCTCTCTCTTTCTCTCTTTTTCTTTCTCTTTCTCTCGCTCTCTCTCTCTCTCTCTCTCTCTCCTCTCTCTCTCTCTCTCTGTCTGCTCTGTCTCTGTCTCTGTCTCTGTCTCTGTCTGTCTCTCTCTCTCTCCCTCCTCCCTCCCCCCCTCTCTCTCTCTATCTATCTATCTCTATCTCTCTCTATATATATCTATCTATTTCTATCTCTCTCTCTCTTTCTCTCCCTCTCTACGTAATGGCCCGTAAGTTATGCACACCCTTTAAAACGCTCAGGTGATATACAATCCTTGTATCTCCGGCATCTTGTGATGTACTTCTCTGGATTCCGCAAGAGTACATCGGTCATAATTCATAGAGACTCCATCTGTTATCATTCGCGTGATATAAACCCCGCATTTGCATGTGATCTATGCTAATCACAGAGGGCTTGGGGGGCAACGTACCTATCATATCTTTGAATTATAGACGTATTAGATTCCAGATAAATCATTCATATCGTGTAATAAAATCTCTAAAACATCACATTTCTCTGTCGTATTTGCATTACATCGTGAGTGTGATTGAATATATAATTTCGATTCGGAAATTTAATTAATAGTTTCCAATATGTCGAAGCGTTTCATCTTTACGCTCGTCGTCCCCATACCGGAGCCTCATCCCAGTAAGCTGATATATTACATAATATATTATGTACGTTGGAATGTCCTCTCCTTTTTGCCGCAGTGAGTGTACTATGGCGATCTAAATTTGGATAAACATTGACTATTTATGTCTCTTTGTGTGTGTATAAGTATGCTTTATTACCGAATTAACTCAAGTATAAACATCCTCATTTCTACATACCCTTACAGACAACACACACTAGATAGAAAAGAAATAAAAGACAGAAAGGAAGAAAGGGGAGCTTTCAAGTGAGAGAAAGAGAGCCAAGGACAAAGAAAACAAGTGAGAAAGATAGACAGAGAGAAGGGTGGGGAAGGAGAGAGAGAGAGAGAGAGAGAAAGTCAAAGTCAAAATACTTTATCCCACTAAATAGAATGGTTCTTCTTTTTTACATAGATGGTAACAGCGAATACAGAATAATAGAAACAATATCAAATGTATTAGTAGGAGAGCAAGATACAGAATAAGATGGTCACATTATTAAACAGATTTACATGGTTTGATATTACAATTAGATGCCCGATGTCACTTATAATTTGAAAGATGCTCCTTTAATTTCCTTTTGAAAGTAATCAGGTTGATGTCTATAAGATTTTGTGGTAGTCTCTTCTAGATTTTGGGTCCACAGATTTGCCTTTATCTTGTCCCTATTTTTGTGTACACTCTCTTGGCGTTTAGAGAGTTAATCTGTCTGGTATGAATGCCTGTTTTGTTACCAATTGTTTTTAGAGGCATTAACCAATGAGGAGAGTCTGCCTGTATATGTATATATATATATATATATATATATATATATATATATATATATATATATATATATATATATATATATATATATATATATATACATACATACATACATATATATATACATATACATATATATACATATATATATATATATATATATATATATATATATATATTATATATACATATATATATATATATACACACATATATATACATATATATATATAGAGAGAGAGAGAGATAGAGAGAAAGAGAGAGAGAGAGAGAGAGAGAGAGAGAGACAGAGAGAGACAGAGAGACAGAGACAGAAACACACAAACAGACAGAAATCCCGAGTGAATGAAAGAGAGAGAGAGAGAGAGAGCGCGCCACCACCCTACATACATTCGAGTCAGTCAGTCACGTTAGCTCATAATTGCGCCAGGTACAACAGCGGCGAAAACTTTCCCATCTAGCAGAGAAAAAAGTTCCTAATTAATCTTACACGCGGGGTTTATTAGCAGCCGCGGCGCCGGATGGGCAAGGCGAAGGAGACTCGGGGTTCTGGAAGCATCGGGGAGGGCGGCCCGGGGGTCTGGTAGGGGCCTGGTGGGGGGTCTAGCGGGGGTTCAATGGGGGGGGTCTAGTGCGGGTTGAATGGGGGTCTAGCGGGGGTTCAATGGGGGGGGGGTCTAGCGGGGGTTCAATGGGGGGTCTAGTGCGGGTTCAATGGAAGTCTAGTGACGGTTCAATGGGGGGTCTAGCGTGGGTTCAATGGGGGTCTAGCATGGGTTCAATGGAGATCTAGTGGTGGTTCAATGGGGTCTAGCGCGGGTTCAATGGGGTCTAGTGGGGGTTGAATGGGGGGTCTAGCGGGGGTTCAATGGGGGTCTAGCGGGAGTTCAATGGGGGGTCTAGCGCGGCTTCAATGGGGTCTAGTGGGGGTTTAATGGGGGTCTAGTAGGGGTTTCAATGGGGGGTCGTGGGGGTTCAATGGGGGATCTAGTGAGGGTTCAATGGGGGTCTAGCAGGGGTTCAATGGGGTCTAGTGGGGGTTTAATGGGGGTCTAGCGGGGTCGAGTAAGGGCCTGATATGAGTATGGTGTGGGCGTGGCGGACGTCCGATGGGCGGGCACTCTGATGCTTATGGTGCCTTGGGTTTGTCAAGTTGAATTTAACTTCTGCTTTTCTTCTTTTCTTGCGTCTCTTTTGTTGTCATTGGCATTCTCTCTCTTTTTCGTTTTCTAGCCATTTATTTTCATTTTCTTTTGTCTGCTGTAATTTCTTTTTTCAAGTTTTCTCTTCTCTCTTTCTTTATTTTTCCCCTTTCTTTCTCTTTTTTGTATATCTTTTTTCCTCTATTTTCTTTGCTTTTTCTATTTTCTTTTCTTTTTTCTATCGTCCTTTTTTCTTCCATGTTCACTTGTTTTTCATTCTTTCTTATTCATATTCTTATTCTTACTCCTATCCTTACTGGTAATTGCATTTCTATCCTTTTTCATTTTCTTTTTCCCTCCTCCATCTTCCCTTTCTTATCTGTCTGTTTATAATGGTCTTCCTCATTATCAGCATCTTCCTTCCCTCCTCTTTCTCCTTCGCCAGATCTGGCAAATCGTCGATTAATGGCCTAGTTAACTTGGATAACTTTTACTATTTTAGCTTTTCCTTCTCCATCGCTTTCCTTCTCGTCTTCCCAGGACAAGAGAAGGAAAATGGGAAGGAAAGAGAGAGAGAGAGAGAGAGAGAGAGAAGAGAGAGAGAGAGAGAGAGAGAGAGAGAGAGAGAGAGAGAGAGAGAGAGAGAGAGAGAGAGAGAGAGAGAGAGAGAGAGAGAGAGAGAGAAGCAGACAGACAGACATTTAGAGTAACTTTCGTACTTAATGGAAAGATTTAGAAATTATATGAAAAGAAACGGATGTGTCTATGTGTATGTGAGCTACATATTAGAATTTTGGTGATGATAATGGATATTTGCTGTTATTGATATCATCAGTTGCCATATCATCATTACTAGCATTATTGTCATGATCAGTATCATCAGTTATTACCATTGTTACCATAATAAGTATTGTTATCCTCATTGCCACCATAATTCTCTTTATGATAATCTTTACAATCATAACAAACTGTAAAATCTAAGACCACAATAATCAATATCAGTCCATCATTTTTCCTAACGTGGCCTTTTCCTCACGTCCAGGCAACTACATCTCCGACCTAACCACCGAGGACTTCGACGGGTACGAGAGGTCCCTGCAGACGCTCGTGTTGGCCGAAAACTCCCTCACGATCCTGCCGGAGGGAATCTTCAGGACGCTTGAGAACCTGAAGACGCTCAACCTCAGGGGAAATAATATTATGACCATCAACCCCAGGGCGTTCCAGGTGAGGAGGGGTGGAGGGGAGGGAAGGGAGGGGGTGAGGGGGTGAGTAGGAGGGATGGGAAGGGGGAGAAGGTATGGAAAAGGAGATGGGGAATGTGGGTGAAGGAAGGTTGGGATGGGAAGGGTGGGGCCGAAGGTGAGA
>NC_091579.1:23512246-23514746 GCF_042767895.1 Penaeus vannamei
CCTCTTCTCCCTCTTCCACCTCCTCTCCGTTTCTTCTTTCCTCCTTCGTCCGCCTCTTTAAGATAACTAGACCAATTAAAGATTTATTGTCGCGCCTTCCTATTTCATATGAATTTGTAAAAGTTTTTTTTTAACTAGTTTTAATCTAGTCTTATAAAAGCCTCTTGTTGGAAGAGGTTTGTGCAGGCCGAATGATATCGACTCTCACAAAGATAATGCGAGAGAATCCACCAGAAAAAAAGGAAATAAATAAAATTGTCTATCTTATAAGATAACAAAGTCTGCAATTCCCAAGACAGTTGTTTTAAAAAAGTATTGATAATGATAATGAGTAATGTAGTATAGATGTGTAATTATAGGCCTACATACGTCTTCCTAGAACAATCATGTAGTTATTTCACCCTCTGGAAGAAATCTGGTGTTCAGAAATTGGCGTTTATAACGTCTGTAGTTGATAACAGTACTGTATTATCCTTGCACATGATGTACCTTAACCCCTTGTATGATTTAACTGTTATATATATGTAGTGTTTATCTATGATTACTTTCTCCATGTTTATTTCAAAGAGGAAAAAAAATAATAATCTCCTATGCATTTTATTTTCTCTTTCTCTCTTTCTCACAACGACAATAGTCAACACAGCCATGCTATAATGATACTTAATACAATGGTATATAAATGCAGTTTTGATTTAACAAACAAAAGGTTACTCATGTATTCTTGTAGTGTAGTGTATGTGTATTTTCCTCTTCATGCCCCTGGATTGCACACCTTCTCATATTTATTGATACCTGAAATATCTATCTTTAGTAAACTATCTTTTTACTTAATTCACTTCGTGTATAGAAAATAAATCTATATGATAAACCTGTGTTTGCCTCATACTTTATAGGATTTTTTTGTATCAAAATTAATGTGAAGATACAGAAAGCAGATATATAGATATATTGATAAAAAAAAATAATTGGCTAAGACACACATTTGGTAAATATTAAAAAAAAAAAAAAAACATGTTCATAACGTTTTGAATTACCCTGTTAACCAACACACGAAGAACAAAGATTCCAGAATCTGGATCACCACCAAAATTCAGTGACATCTAAGTTGGGCTAAGACACATATCCGATAAAAAAAAATCATTAAAAATCTGTTCATAACTTTATGAGTTTTCCTGCAAATCAACTAACCAAGGAACAAACAAAAAATCTGGATCCGGATCACCCACATTTTAGTGACATCAAAGCTGGGCTGAGACATACCTCTGGTGTACGTTTTCATTAAAAAAATCATAACTTCTTGGGTTATCTTGCTAACCAACTAGCCAACGAACAAATTGACTAACCAACAGCACCAAAAACAGACCGTGGCGGAGACGATAATAATGATCGTGAAAATAAGTAGCACAGTAAAACATTTCGGGCCCGGAGGACTTGGCCCATTGTAAGTTAAGGAACGTTTAAAGGCCCCGTTAGGGAACGTTAAAAGTTGTACGGGAGAAATTGATTTAGAAACGATAAGCATAACAGCAAATCTCTGCATGGTCACTTTGCAAGTACAGGAATAAATATCCATCTAATATTTAGCTGGCAAACAGAGGTCTGAGCGTAGAAACAATCTTCTCACTGGTGCCCAAGATCAGGCACTACATAAAAACAATGAATCTGTTTTCGAGGTCGCGTTCAAAAAATAGATAAATAAGCAAACATAAGCGATATAAATAGATAGATACATATATATATATATATATGCATATATATACATACAGATATATATATATATATATATATATATATATATATATATATATATATATATATATATATATATATATATATATATATATATATATATATATATATATATGCACTACTTCACGATAAGGTATGCAAAAACATCCACAGGGTGTAGCTATACCAGGAAATCTATCATAGCTTTAAAGGAGGTAGATAAATAATGAAATAAGCAGAACTGAAAGTAAAACTGGAAGGAATGTGGAAAGCCGAGACAAAGTTCTCCCTATCGTTAGTGGTACTTTATGATCCATACCTCAGATTTTTAAAATAGCTTTCAGAAAGTTGGATTTTAAGATATGATCTTTCCTGCAGACTCTGATTTTGTATTCAAACTGTACAATAAGCAGTAGTGTATTTCTGGAAACCTAACAACTATACTATGCACGATTTTAATTATAATGATATTGATGATCACGATAATGATGATGCCGATAGTGATAGTGACAATGACGATAATGATAACGATAACGATGATGGTGATGTCTATAATGATAGGGATGATGGCGATAAAGATAGTGACACTAATGATTGTAGCACTGACAAAAAAACTAATAACACCGAATAAAGGTGCGCGATTAACAACAAAAAATATAAATCAATCGCCCTCAGTAATTATGAGTGATAATCACCTTGGAAACACCAAATAGTTCCTTCCCTACCACCACCCCCCACCCCCGTTCCTCTCTCCTGTGAAGGGACTCAAGGA
>NC_091579.1:23517246-23519746 GCF_042767895.1 Penaeus vannamei
TGTTTTTTGTTCTATAGTTTTCAATTTTTATTTTGCAGAAGGTGTGTCAAGTTTTCCATCTCTCCCTCCATCGTTCCACGACCCGGCCTTCCCTGTCCCGCAGTACTCCGGCTCCTGGGAAGGCCTCGCTCAGCCCTACACTCAGTTCCTCCCTCTGACGCCCCCGCTCGCCGCCGATACGTATCTCGCCGGATCTTCGCCCGCCACGCCTTCGGTGCCTTCGCCTCCTTATGCGTGCCCTCCGGGCCCTTCCTCTTCCCAGAGTCTTTCCGGACGAGGGCTGATGCCTTCCGTGTATACCGGAGCGCTGACGCCCCCGGTGTCGCCCGCACCGACAGTTATCGCCACGAACCTCGCCGCGCAGCAGGTTCGGGTCATCACCCCGTCGGAGGTCTTGCCGTTGTCGGGGAAGCCCGTCGTGGCCAAGCAGACCAGGCAGAAGTTCCCCTGCTCCGACTGCGGCAAGTTGTACACCCAGCGGAGAGCCAGGGACCTGCACATGCTCGTCCACACGGGAGAGCGGCCCTTCGTCTGCGACCGCTGCGGCGCCGCCTTCAACCGCCCCGGGACGCTCAAGGTGCACCGCATCACGGAGGTCTGCCTCCGCAAGCACCGCAGGGCGTTCGACCAGCGGGCCAGCGCTCGGGCCGGGCGGGCGTGGGCGCACCGGACGTCAATGGCCGCGCCCAAGTGATTCTCGTGTAGTTTTTGTTCCTGTCTTTTCTCAATAAAACCTTAGACCAGTTTATAGTCCTTTTTAGTTCACCGATTTCATGATATCTTGCTAGTAGCGTGCAGTAGAACTAAAAAAATTAGCTTATATGAATTGTGTGCGATCAATCGTATTTAGCTTGAGCGTGAGACCTGTTATGGTCGTTGAGGGTGGAGAGGAGCTATAAAAGTGATATATCATAGTTGACAACAATATTATAATAACGTTACAAATATGTACCGTTTAATTGAATTTTCATCTATATAATAGCCTTGCATAAGATTTCAACATACAAATTTCATGAAACATCCTTACTTTGCAGAATGCCTAATGTTTGCGATAATGAAATGACAAAAATATTACGAAATTACTGAAGTACGATTCATTCTGAAATATGGAACAGAAGTATTTACTATCGATTTGGTAAATATTATTTATTTATTATTGCAGAAATTATTTAGCCCTTTCCTCACACCCATCGTTCTATAGAAGAAGTAAGAATTGTGATGTGTTTGTAATTTTTACGTTAGAAATTCTAAGAAATCATAGCATGTATGCATAAACACATGTGCATAGTTATATGCTGAATGATAATTTGTGCCACTGTAATTTGAACTAGAAAATTATAGTTAATGCTGAAGTATAGTTCATGACGACCCATGATTCTTCCTGAACTAGAAAATTATAGTTAATGCTGAAGGATAATTCATGCTGAACCATGATTAGTCCTGAACTAGAAAATTATAGTTTATGCTGAACTATTACTAATGCTGAACCATTTGCCCTGAACTATAAAATATAGTTTATGCTGAACAATAATTCAATCTGAACCATGATTTGTCCTAAACCAGAAAATTATAGTTCTTGCTGTTTTGAAAAAAAGGTTCGTAATAAACATTTGTGGGGCATATTCAAAAGGTATTTGCTAATATCCTTGCATATTTCAGTTATTATTGGCAGGTCATCACTACGTCAGGTCTAAATGGACCATTCACACGAGAGGACCTGAGAGAACAGGTGACTTTACACACGCGGATTTTGGGGACGCAGACACTTCCTACCTCATATAAAAGATCCTGAGACTGCAGCGTCCTCGCCACATTCTCCTACACCTCAGCTAGCATTACATATCGTTGCAAAACAAATATGGACTACGGAACTCTCACCGGCAGTACGTATATTTTGCGTACTGATGCCTCACCCACGGTTGTAGACAGCGTAGACGATATGCTGACCCTCCATACCTTCATCTCGGACACTCGAGACAAAATCTTCACGGCAGGAAAAGTACGAGATTTCCTCTCAAGACGTCTGACGGAGATGACGAACCTCGGCGCCCGCGGTTTTGAAAACACCTTCGTAACCCTGGATACCATGAGGCACCTGCATTATCGGTATCAGTTGGTACTCACGAGAGATCTCTTGGTGGCTCAGGGAAGGCTCGGTACTCCTGGTCTACCGGAACTCTGGCGGAACTGGTATTGTAGTGTGACGTCGCTTGGAGTTCAGGCACCGAATGTTCACGACTCTTATATTGATTCTAGAGGTCCAACCAGTGCCGGTACTTGGAGAGCTCAACGGTATCATTTTGGTCGATTTTGATAAGAAATATCCCCCCATTCATATCCTAATAAAGGTTTATGATACAGGAAACCGGTTATTTATCTACGCTTTATTTAAGTATACGGTTTCATTTTGGATTATTTTCCGTTTTCTACAAAAAACATCGTGTCACAAAGAATTGTTGTCTTTGACTCTCCTATTCACTCTCACTCAATTACATTCACT
>NC_091579.1:23537246-23539746 GCF_042767895.1 Penaeus vannamei
TAAATTAAGCAAAATAATCGAAACATATAAATAATACCATACTGTCAAATAAAGCAGTTGCAAAACAATCTTTACTAAATATAGAAAGACTGGTGAAGTGAGCAAAAAATAAAATAACACAAAAATACATTAATAACAATATGGAAAGTTACAAAAATGAATAATAGTCCAACTTATGGCACATATCATGTACAAAAGAAAAGGGTACGCAGTGCTGTTAATACAAACATGCAGAATCAACAGAATATATCACTGAGGGGCAATAGTAAAATACACGATTCATCAAGAAAAAAAAATCAAAAGTAAAACGCAAAGTCAACACTGGCAGGCGTTAATAAACAGAAAAGCTAAAACCACTCACTACTGCAAGATGATAGCAGTTTACATATAACTCCCGGCAACTTTCCATAGACAGAAACTTGGCGATGTTGCACCAAATACCCACGAGATACGAAACGAAGACGGCCTGATCAGCCAGACCTAGTTTGGATGTTTTGGGGACGCCTCTCGAAACCGGGCCTTGCCAAGAAACAAAATATCACAGAACATAAAATGATCAATAATTAATTTCTTGGTTCAACACAAAATAATAATACCAAACTATACCGTCACTATAAACCACGAAGAAATAAATGAAAAATTTCATAGCTCACCAGACAGGAATTCGCAGTCAAATGAACCCAGGCTGGCGAATCACAACTAGTCCGTTCAAATGATTCGAACTCGCAACCAAAACACCAAACCTCGAACCCTCTATTTTCACAAGTAGCTTTGCGAGAATGTAACAAATGGAAGAAAAAGAAGAAATGATACTTACCTTCACAGAGAAGAACCCTTTTCACCTGTTCCTAAAGAATAAATTTATGTAAAACTATCTTGCGTAGGAACTATCGGTTACAACTCAAAAGAAAACTATCAAATCTAATTAAAGCACATTATTCTAGTGCCATGCTTAAGGACATATATATACAAAATCCCTTTCCATTGGTAATTTATTCTAATTCATAGATAGAATTCTCAAACCTGTACGTTCTTCTGTCATTTACAAAGTCTCGTGAAGTAGCTGTGATGTTACTTATATTGGGAAAACATTTTTTAATGCGTATTGAAGAACATAAAGGTTTTGCATTCAGAAATACTAATTGTAGATTAACTGAACCAACAAAATCCTCAATTAGTCATTCATTCAGAATTAACAAACCATTCCTTTTCTGCAAAGGATTTTGAAATACTGGATCCATCCTAATCCGGTTTTTACCTTAAAATTTTAGAACGTTAATGGATTTAGAAGGAAAAGCCTATCCTTAATAAATATTTATCATCCACACCGAACTCTTCAAATAAATAAAATCAATTATTATTCCAGTTTTCTTGTATACTATAGTCTCCCTTATATCTATATGGATAGTTTTCTTTCTTATGATAGATTTGGGGTTGGTAGACAATCGCTTCCTTCCATTGCCTCCCTTGGCGGTCCATGGTATACGTCTCCTTGCAGCGCAGCCTTTTGTCTTTGGATTTTTAATACTTTTTGGTTAATGTATTTGAAATTCATCTTTTCTTGATTTACTTAACTCTTTTGCATATATATTGCAAGATGTTACTCGGTAAAAGTTTAGGATCAGTGACTCCATGACATGATAGTCAGCCGGCTTTACCGCTCACCTTTTACTCCATTGTTCGAAGGTTCTAGAATCATTTTTCTTGTTGATTATTTCGAATTTATCTAGTAATTTTGCTAACTGTGCCTTACAGGATATTATATACTAAGTCTATGAGAATTTATAATAATTGTACATCACTTAAATTTAATGAAAGCAATGATATTTCATCATTTTTTGTGATATAAACTGTGATATTTCATCATCCTTTTGATGTGTGCTTGCATTTACTAGTTATTCAGATAATATTTGCATTGTCTTAGAAACCTTGCATCAATTATGATGTTATGATTTTCCAAAGTCTTTTACATCTGTTAGGCTCATTCAACCCAATCTTGATGATCTTCGTATATATATATATATATATATATATATATATATATATATATATATATATATATGTGTGTGTGTGTGTGTGTGTGTGTGTGTGTGTGTGTGTGTGTGTGTGTGTGTGTGTGTGTGTGCATATACATATACATACATACATACATACATAAGTATGTATATATACATACGTACATATCTCCTGCTCTCTCTCTCTCTCTCTCTCTCTCTCTCTCTCTCTCTCTCTCTCTCTCTCTATATATATATATATATATATATATATATATATATATATATATATATATATATATATATATATATATATATATATATATGAACCGTATTCATGTTCACAAACGTGGAAAGGTATGAATGAGAATGAATATCTTCACAATACAAGAGATGTATTTTACCGGTTGCGGATATATTTTCGTCAGAAATACATTAAAGAAAATACACAGTATATTTGCATTGCATGGGAGCTGATGAATCACCTGATGATCGTGACCTCGCGC
>NC_091579.1:23589746-23592246 GCF_042767895.1 Penaeus vannamei
TGATAGTAGGAATGAGAGGGAGGGAGAGAGAGGTGGTAGTAGGAATGGGAGAGAGGGAGAGAGAGTGTGGTAGTAGGTATGAGAGAGAGGGAGTAGTGGGAATGCTGGAGTGAGGGAGAGGGAAGCGGGAATGGGATTGAGGGAGAGGGAGAGGGAAGTGGGAATGGGAATGATGGAACAAGATAAGAAGAGATAAGAAAACGAATCAGAGGCAAAGAGAGATAGTAGAAAAGAGGAAGAACGGAGAGAAGAATGAGAGAGAGAGAGAGAGAGAGAGAGAGAGAGAGAGAGAGAGAGAGAGAGAGAGAGAGAGAGAGAGAGAGAGAGAGAATGCGACAGAGAGAGAAAGAAAAAAAGTATATATATAAATTTATTTATATATATATATATATATATATATATATATATATATATATATATATATATATATATATATATATATATATATATATATATATATATATATATATATATATATATATATATATATATATATATATATATATATATAAAGAGACAGACAGACAGACGGACAGACAGACAGACAGAGACAGACAGGCAGACAGACAGACAGACAGACAGACAGACAGAGCAAATCTATCAAGCGAGTTAAATTTCACTCTTCTCCCCAAACCTTACTCCAGCCGCCCATCCTCCCTTTTTAGGGTTACAATGCCATCACACTCCAACAGGCTATGGGCGTGTCTGGACTGGCTTCAAACCGGAGTAGAGCGGGTTATAAACGCACTCCAATACTTGATTATATTCTAGGACAATCGTAAACTTGTAGATCATCTCAATCTAAAAAAAAAAGAAAAAAAAGAGAGAGAGGAATGAAAGATAAAATAAAAGAAATGAAGAGAAATGAAAAGAGAGAAAATAAAAGAAATGAAAAGAAGAGAAGAAGAAAAAAGAAAAAAAATATCATGTAAAATAGTAATATAAGTGATTATGATAATAATTCATCATAATCATGATGAAAATGATGATAGTATTAAGGATGATAATAACAACAATGAAAATGATTGTAATGATAATATTTACAATAGTCTTAAGAAGAATGATGATGATATCAATAGTAATAATAATGATAATGATAATGATAATGATAATAATGATGATGATGATAATAATGATAAAAAACTACAATATTGATTATGATAATAAAAACAACAACAGTAATGATGATAATGATAAAAGAAAAATACATTTTAACGCAATGCTAAACAGGAAATTCATAATAGTTAAGTGTTACTAAATCACCTTAATTGCATAACTTTACACCCAAATCCTCCAGATTCATACCTTTTGAACTGATCTTAGCCGAAAAATGTCAAATTTACTCATGCAACGCGGAAATGCTTTGTAAAAAAAAAAAAAAAGAAAGAAAAAGAGAAAAAAAAAAGAACAGGGTCAGCAGTATAGCTTCGAAATGTTCCTAAAGTGGAATGCTTTGTGGGACATTATGCTTCTAAATGACTGGAATTACTTTATTTTACATTTCGTTTGTTCGTCACATGACTGGGCTGAAAAGTATAATGATAAGAGGAAAGTAAAAAACAATGATGATATTGAACTTGAAGATAGAGATATAGATAGATAGATAGATAGATAGAGAGAGAGAGAGAGAGAGAGAGAGAGAGAGAGAGAGAGAGAGAGAAGAGAGAGAGAGAGAGAGAGAGATGAGAGAGAGAGAGAGAGAGAGAGAGAAAGAGAAAGAGAGAAAGAGAGAGAGAGAGAAATAGAGAGAGAGACAAATAGATAAATAGATAGATAGATAGATTGATTGATTGACTGATTGATTGATTGATTGATTGAGAGAGAGAGTTGGACAAGTAGAAAGTTAGATACATAGAATTACTTTATTTCACATTTCGTTTGTTTATCACATACGTCATGACTGATTTGAAAAGTATAATGATAAAAAAATAAATAAACAAACAAATAAATAAATAATATAGAACGCGGAAACGTGAAACGCGACCATTTATCATTTACTGTGATAAAATGGATCCAGAATTAACGTTATATTGTATCAATGTTCCTTTCATTTGAATATTTGATCGAATTATTCTGCTATTTCGGTTCTCTTTCATCATCCTAAATATTTTAAGCCGTGCGAATCTCTCTCATATTATGGCTAATATACATTCGCATCATCAATCTATCAACGATCTATCAACTTAATTCATTCAATCGTAAATGGAATTAAACTGATATCATAAAAAAGTGTTTAGAAATGCAAAGAAGATCTAAGTCTAAACAAACTCGAACGAAGCAAAGATGAACTTGACAAGTTGATGATGAATGATGAGTGAGTGATTGACAACTTGTGCGAATAATCATTTAATAATTGACAGACTGGTGATAAAATTACAAAGACGCTATTTGGACATGTTTCTTTCAGCTATTTATCAAGTAGCCTCTCAAGAGGATTTTCACAAGGAGATATATAGATAGATAGATAGATAGATAGATAGATAGATAGATAGATAGATAG
>NC_091579.1:23597246-23604746 GCF_042767895.1 Penaeus vannamei
TCCAGTGTGAGGTTTCCTTTTACTATTCGAGGTGCGGTTTGCTCCATTTTCATCCCGGGTTTTGTAACTGCCTCGTTTTCTTTGATGCATATTTCCCGTTTTCTTCCTCTCGAAACATTGCGCCATCGGAAAGACGAGAAAGAAGGGAGGGGAGAGAGAGGGAGAGATAGAGAAAGAGGGAGAAAGAAAGAGAGAGAGAGTGGGGGGGGGGGAAGGTTTGATAGATAGAGAACAATAGAGAGAAAGAGAGTGAGATAGATGGAGTGAGAGAGAGAGATGGAGAGATAGTAAGGGAGATTTTGTATACTGGCCCACAAACACACACATACACAATATATATATATATATATATATATATATATATATATATATATATATATATATATATATGTGTGTGTGTGTGTGTGTGTGTGTGTGTGTGTGTGTGTGTGTGTGTGTGTGTGTGTGTGTGTGTGTTTGTATGTCTGCATCGTCTCATATCGCTAGATTTCAATCCCATTTTTGTAATCCAGTTTGGAGAAAAATATATGCAACATCAGTCTATTGTTACGCAGCCCCCAAGTTAATCTCATAAAGGGATATTATAGACAAATTGCAGAATCGGGTACCTCGTTTGCCAGGGACGCTTTCACTGGGTATTTCATTATTTTCGTATCTATTGGCGTATTATTTTGTCAATGGCCTCTCCCGCTGGTCACTGATATTCGAATCATTTTTATGCGACTTTGCAAAGCGGTTTTGAACAATTTGGATCTTGTCGCTTGTTGAGTCATGCGTTTTGCTGGAATGTTTATCTGACTTGTCTGTGATTTTTTTTTTTTTTTGTGTGTGTGTGTGTGTGTGTGTTTTTTGTGATGATTTATCGTCGATTGTGCGGTATTCAGGGTAAGAAGGCAGGGACAATGGGCCAATCATTGCATATTTGATATGATTGTTATTGTGTTGCTGAATCATAGGTCTGAATTGCTCTTGTGTGTATTACGCTGTAGTGGCTCAAATGTTTTTTTTCTTTCTTTCTTTCTTTCTCTATTGCTCTCTCTTTCTCTCTTTCTTTCTTTTCTCTCTCTTATTTTGTCTGCTTCTCTATCCACCTCTCTCTCGTTCGTTCTCTGTCTCTTTTTGTCTCTGTCTGTCTGTCTGTCTGTCTGTCTCTCTCTCTCTCTCTCTCTCTCTCTCTCTCTCTCTCCCTCTCCCTCTCCCTCTCCCTCTCTCTCCCTCTCCCTCTCCCTCTCTCTCTCTCTCTCTCTCTCTCTCTCTCTCTCTCTCTCTCTCTCTCTCTCTCTCTCTCTCTCTCTCTCTCATATTCTCGATGAACCTGAAGCTTCACTCCATTAAGAAAGTCTGCCAGAAAGTGGTTAGAGTATCAACTGAATTTCCCGGTACAAGAATTACTGTAATTTTGTGGAAATTCCAGTGAAAGTATTTACCTGTGATTATTGTACTGGTTTAATTTGTTCGAAGAATTTTCGTTTTTTTTTTTCTTGCTTCCTTTCTTCTTCTTTCCATTTTTATCTATTTTACTTATCTCTTTATTCATTTCAATATAAAGTTCTTTTACTTTATTTCATATATCTTAATTCTCCATCTTTGTTTTTTGTTGTTGTTTTTTGAATGTCTTATAATGTTCATTCAGGAATGCTGGAATGCGTTTTTTGTTTTCATGGTTCTCAGAAGATCTCTATATCAACTTGGAATCATATTCTGTTATTCAGAGAATACACATAAAGTAAATATATAAATGCACACTGCACATACAAAGCAAATGCACACTCCAACCACACTAACACATACCAACACAAACACACACAACACACTAACACAACACGCATCAACCACACGCTTTTGGAACAAGCAACGCGCAACACACCAATAACCCCCTCCCTGCTCCCCTCCCTCCCTCCCTCCCATTTCCCCCCTTTCTCCCTCCCTCCATCCCTCTACCCCTCCTCTCTCTCCCCACTTTGATACAAGACTCGCTCCACAATCTAATCACCTCCCCCCCCCAGCCCAAACACGCTCCACCTACCCTGCTAAAACAGGTGAATTCGCCTCAAAGCTCCCTTCCCCCCCTCCCTCCCCCTTCCCCCACCTTGTTCCCCTGTGTGAACCACCTGTTGCATTCTCCTTGCATGTGTCTGACGCCCGAGTGAATGGCAAAGGACGATGGTAACGAACAACGAAAGGGAGGAAGACGAAATAGATAAATTATTTTCTCTTTTCGTTCTTGTCTTTTTGTTTAGGTTTTGCCTGACGTGAAAGATGGCTGTCTGTGGGTTGTTTATATCGACTGTGCTTGTGCCTTTCATGTAAATAAGACGGCGTATCAAAATGCGTACGTATAATTATCTAATTCTCACCCACTTTTATTTGATTTCATCTTATCCTTATGTGAAATAACTAACTAATGATTTTATGATACTTGATAAACTCAGACACGATTTAATCAGAAAGAAAACAATCCTGTTGCTGCACACTCTCGGATATAGTTCATTCCCCTGATTTACTTATTTATTCATTTATTTTTACATGATTAAGAGCCGTCCTGCGGTCTGGAAGATTCAGCTGCTTCAGAAACTCCCAATGGCCTGGCAGTTTCAGTTGCTTCGGAAACTTCCTGTATCCTGGAAGTCTTTGGTGATGCTTGAACTGGAAACGAGCCTGAAGTAGGTCTCAGAAGCGACCGTTTTTTTTCGACGCCCGAGGACAACACGAACTTGACTTTCTGCTTGTTATACACACGCACATACACACACATACACACACACACACACACACACACACACACACACACACACACACACACACACACACACACACATATATATATATATATATATATATATATATATATATATATATATATATATATATATATATATATATATATATATATATATATATATATATATATATATATATATATATATATGCCGTAGGAGCTTCGTCAGCAGGAAGGTGAAGTCCTCGAGCGACGGCCGGACTTCGTGCTGAGCGTCCGAGGTCCTCAGTACAAACAAATCCAGCTTCTCGTATTCTCCGGACATGGCTTTGCACGCGTCCTGCATCGGCGTCCCGCTGAAAAGCCAGGGGCAAAACCAGGGCTTGTCGTTGGCGTCGAACTTCCGGGCGTAGGAGTGGCCGAAGCGACAACCAGTCCCAAGTCGAGGATGCATCCCTCCTGCGACTGTCCCTCCGCGCTCACCTCCACCAGGATGTTGTCCGGCTTGAGGTCGCTCGGCTCACTGGCCACCCGCTCGAACAGGTCCCGGCGCCCGCAGAAAGTCATAAGCAGCGCGGGCGGGTCGGAGGAATATCCAACCACGCTCGAAACAACCGCCCACACCCTTCAGCTGCTCCAGAACTCGCTCGCTCTCTAACGAATTTGATCAGAGCTTCGAGTTCTGCTACCTCGAGGACGACCACCTGGCCCTGAAGCTTGACAAAGTAGACAGAGACGAAAGCTCCCTGTCCTCGCTGGCTGCTCCCCTCCAAGAGCGAGATCTCCACGAACTCCCCTGCCATGCGGAAGGGGCTCATGGTGGCGCTTAGCAAGGCGCCTTTGGTCGTCTGGCGGAAATCGCTCGCTAGGAAGAAGAAACTCTGGATATAAATTCGTATTAGGAAAAATAACGACTTCATGCATCGAAAGTTTGGACGTCATTGTAATCTTGTAATTCTATGCATTTATCTTTTTGTTTAAATGTTTTAAACGAATATGTCTCCTAATTCTATTGCTTTTAATCACTCGAGGTTGTTTTACTTATGTATGGTCGCAAGTCGATTAATTACACAAGAAAAAAATAGAAATTTTCCAAAAAAATCAATTTCATTCTCGACTTATTGCATCGCGACGCCATTTTGCGCAAAAAATGATAATCATTAAAGGCATAGCATTGCGGTTACATAACTCATATTGTATAGAAAAATAAAATGGGATAAAAACAGAAGAATGTGAAACGAAAAGGTTGAAAGAGAAATGAAAGAAAATAAAAATTATGAAAGAATAAGACAGAATGCGAGAGAAAATGAATGAGAATCTGAATAGATAACACAAAATATGAGAGATACAAATGCACGAAAATGAGTGAGTATAAGAAAATATGATAACGATATCAAAAGATTTAATGCGAGAAAATGATAAAATATGAGAGAGCAAGAGAATACGAGAAAATTAGCCAAAAATGAATGAAAGAGTCATGTGAGAGAATCCGAGAAAATGCAAGAAAATAAGACAGCAAAGAGAAAATAAAAAATAACGCAAGATAAAGAGACAAAACACGATGATGACAGGATAAGACGAAAAAGATAAAATAAGAAAATATAACAAGACGAAGGCGGTTAACAGAAAACGAGAGAGGGCAAAAGAGAAGACAAGAATGTGTGAAATAAAATGAGAGAGAATGTGTATATGTATACGCCATACGTACATATCCACTGACTTTATGCACAAACAAAACAAATGGACAGTTAGATTGAGAATAAATGTGTGTGTCTGCACGTGTTTGTGAGTACTAATGAATTTATGTGCCTGCATGTCAGTGTGTATTTGTGGCCGAATCTATTTGTTTAGCATGCACTTGCAGCCACGATGTTTATATGTTTATACTCAAACCTCGCTCTATTTACGAGTATAACCCCTGCGCCGCGAACACAAACCGAAACAGCTTATATAAACATCAGCGTCGCCACTGGTCTGTGTGCATTACCGAGGGATTCTCACCTTTATGGCGCCCATGGAAGCATTCTCTCCGCCATACAACCTCCCCTTAATAACGCGCTTCAGGTCGAAATGCTGCTGACGGACGGAAGGAGAGGAAAGAGAAAAGAGTGAGAGGAAGAAGGAGTGTAGGAGAAGGATAGGTAGAGAGAGATAGTAAGAGAAAGAGAAGGAGGGAGGGAGGGAGAGGGAGAGGGAGAGGGAGAGGGAGAGGGAGAGGGAGAGGGAGAGGGAGAGGGAGAGGGAGAGAGAGAGAGAGAGAGAGAGAGAGAGAGAGAGAGAGAGAGAGAGAGAGAGAGAGAGAGAGAGAGAGAGAGAGAAAGAGAGAGAGGAAGGGGAGGGGACAACAGCATCCTCATCTGGAGCAGCATTCATCAGGTTAAGAGTTCGTGGTAACAATTGGCTCTTATGCTCCTTAACGACCGCTTCTCATCGGCTGTTTATTGTGTCCGTCTCCACGCTCTTCCATCCTCCTCCCTCCTCCCTCCCTCCCTCTCTCCCTCTCTTCCATCCTCCTCCCTCCTCCCTCCCTCTCTTCCATCCTCCACTCCTCCTTCCCTCTCTCCCTCTCTTCCCTCCTCCTCCCTCCTCCCTCCCTCCCTCCCTCCCTCTCTTCCATCCTCCACCCTTCCTTCCCTCTCTCCCTCTCTCCCTCTCTTCCATCCTCCACCCCTCCCTCCCTCTCTCCCTCTCTCCCTCTCTTCTATCCTCGACCCCTCCCTCCCTCTCTCTCTCTCTTCCATCCTCCACCCCCCCCTCCCTCACTCCCTCTCTTCCATCCTCCCCCCCTCCCTCCCTCTCTCCCTCTCTCCCTCTCTTCCATCCTCTACCCCTCCCTCCCTCTCTCCCTCTCTTCCATCCTCCTCCCTCCTCCCTCCCTCCCTCTCTCCCTCTCTTCCATCCTCCACCCCTCTCTCCCTCTCTCCCTCTCTTCCATCCTCCACTCCTCCCTCCCTCTCTCCCTCTCTTCCCTCCTCCACCCCTCCTCCCTCCCTCCCTCTCTCCCTCTCTTCCATCCTCCACCCCTCCCTCCCTCTCTCCCTCTCTTCCATCCTCCACCCTCCCTCCCTCTCTCCCTCTTTCCCTCCTCCACCCCTCCTCCCTCCCTCCCTCTCTCCCTCTCTTCCCTCCTCCACCCCTCCTCCCTCCCTCCCTCTCTCCCTCTCTCCGTCTCTTCCATCCTCCCCCCTCCCTTCCTCTCTCCCTCTCTTCCATCCTCCACCCCTCCTTCCCTCTCTCCCTCTCTTCCATCCTCCACCCCTCCCTCCCTCTCTCCCTCTCTTCCATCCTCCGCCCCTCCTCCCTCCCTCTCTCCCTCTCTCCTTCTCTCCTCCTCATCCACTCTTTCGTCCGCAATCTTTCTCTCCTCCCTCCCATTCACCGTCTCCGCTCACCCCCACATTTTCTGCCAACTGTCCCATTATCTCTTATCTCTGCGGGCTTCTCTTCTCCTGTCTCTTATCTCTACGCCCTCCTTCCTATTCGCGTATCTAATGCTCTTATATTCTATGATGTTCAGTTAATTATGGGGCAAAATTTGTGTATGTATAGATATATGTATATCTATACATACATACACACACACACACAAACACATATATTATATATATATATATATATATATATATATATATATATATATATATATATATATATATATATATATATATATATGTATGTATATATATATATATATATATATATATATATATATATATACATATATATATATATATATATGTATATATATATATATATATATATATATATATATATATATGTGTGCATATATGTATGTATAAACATATATGTATATATATATATATATATATATATATATATACGCATTTGTATGTATATACATATATACGTATCAAATATGTACACTATACACCCATGACTTCATAAAGCAACAAAGACCGTAGGTGACGTCGGGCAAATATGTCCTTATATCATTTTTACTGATATTCTACGGAAATATAATTCCCCGAAGCTATTACATAAGGCCATAAAACAGTGTCAGTTTCAGAGATGAGAACGAGAGAAAAGAGAGAGAAGATGAAGGAGTGTGGGAGAAGGATAGGTAGAGAGAGAAAGAGGAAGAGGAGGAGGGAGAGAAAAAGAGAGGGAGAGAGAGAAAGAGAGAGAAAGAGAGAGAAAGTGAGTGAGAGAGAGAGAGAGAGAGAGAGAGAGAGAGAGAGAGAGAGAGAGAGAGAGAGAGAGAGAGAGAGAGAGAGAGAGAGAGAGAGAGAGAGAGGGAGGGAGAAGAGAAAGAGAGTGAGAGAAGAGAAGAGAGAGAAGATAATATCAACCATAAAATTAGACGAAACGATTCCCGACCTTGTGATGTTCCCTAAAAAAGAAGTAAAAAAAGTAAACAAACGAAATATACATAAGCATATTGATCAAATAAACAAAAGCAAAACAAAGCCTATACGTAAACAACCAACCAAATAAACAAACAAAGAAGAAAATAATATTAATATGAAGATAACATTGATAATATTAATAAAAACAGAAAAAAAATAAATAAAAGATAATAATATTAATATGATGACATTAATTATATTATAAAAAAAATGTAAAGAAAGAAAAAAAATAATATTAATATGAAGATGACATTGATAAAATCAATAAAAAAGAAAAAAAGAAACAAATATAGAAAGAAAAAAATAATATCAATGTGAAGATGACATTGATAATATTACTAAAAAAGAAAAAAGAAACAAATAAATAAAGAAAAAATAATATCAATATGAAGATGACATTGATAATATTATAAA
>NC_091579.1:23614746-23617246 GCF_042767895.1 Penaeus vannamei
GCGATAACTCTGCCGTTATAGTTATGCGCTGGTTTCGACGATTGTAAAAAAAAAAAAAAAAAATAGAAAAAAAAATAAAATAAAAAAAAAGACGAAAGAAAAAAAAAAAAAAATAGCTCGGGTTGTTAGTGAAAGGAGGGCTTTCATTGCGGTCGAGATGCGTAGTATTAGCGTGATTACTGTATTGTTATTTCCGAGTCCATGGTAATTTGTCCTCATCACGGTAGAAACTTCGATGATTCCGAGGCAGTTATCTGTCTGTCTGTCTGTCTGTCTCTCTCCCTTTCTTTCTTTCTCTCTCTCTCTCTCTCTCTCTCTCTCTCTCTCTCTCTCTCTCTCTCTCTCTCTCTCTCTCTCTCTCTCTCTCTCTCTCTCTCTCTCTCTTTCTTGTCTTACTAAAACGTACCATCATTTATCTTCCTTTCTTAAGTTTCTCCTTTGTTTTCTAAACTTTTATGTTTGTCTCGGTCTGCTCTCTCTCTCTCTCTCTCTCTCTCTCTCTCTCCCAAACTCAATGTCTCTCAATCTCTCTCTTTACCCCACTCTGTCTGTCTAATTGTACGTCTTCCCCACCCCCACTCTCTTTATCTCCTCCCCCCCTCTCTCTCTCTATCTCTCTCCTCCCCCTCTCTCTCTTTCCTCCCCCCTCTCTCTCCCTCACTCGCTCACTCTCTCCCCCCTTCTCTCTCTCTCTCTCTTCCCCTCCCTCTCTCTCTTTCCTCTCTCACTCTCTCCTCATTTTTCTCTCTCTCTCTTCTTCCCCTCATCTTTCTCCTTCACCTCCACTCTTCCTCCCCTCTTATCTCTTTCCCACTTTGTCTATCGTCCCGCGCTTCTAAAATATGCACATCTAAAACCCCTAAGCTGTTTAAAGATCCTATGCTTGTTCTTCTTGCATAATGCATTTTCTTGCAAAATAACTTTGAGAGAAGAATTATGCAAAGTCCTAACCTCATTTTCCGCCTTGTAAGTTTCATCCTGTCTCTGCTGTCTTTCTTCTGTCACTTAAGTAATATGCTAAAGCCACTTGCTTGCCAACTTGAGATGGATTTTCGCGAACTATCTGCACAGAGATTTCTAGTCAGGGGATGGTTGAGCGCCTTCCAAGAGCTTTTTCTCAATTATTTTTTATGTTTTTCTTTTCTTGCTTCATCGCGGTTCGAAAGACATCACGATACATTTTTTTTTAAATCTTAATTCTCCCATCAATAGAACTTTTTTCCCCCTCTCATTCGGTTTGTCGTTGTTCAAAAAACATCTCGAAACTATTTTTTATTATTGATTCGCTCAATCAATAGATTTTTTTTCTCTCTCACTCTCCCCCGGTTCATTGTGGTTCGAAAAACATCTCGAGACAGTTTGTTTTATTCTAATCTTAATTTTCCCTTCGGACTAACCTTTATTCTCTCTTACTCGGTTCATCGCGGTTCGAAAAACGTCTCGTATTTTTTTTTCTTTTTCTTTTCCTTTCCCAAGCTTAAAAACACAAAATCTAGTTCGGGATCGTTGGCCAAAATCCACCTCTAGTTCCTTACCGGAAAACTTGTGAATTTGAGGCTGGTTTCAACTGGAAATTTAGAAAATAAAAGTTAGTTTAGAAGATTTTGGGTCACAAACAAAGTAGCCGCTGCTTCTGATCTGTACTGGTCGTTACACTATCCGAAGCTGGTCGTTAGAGTGGCCCTTAGGGTAGACTATAATAGTACACGGAAATGTGTTCGGAAATGAAAAGCGGAGTTTCTAAATTAAATCGTATATCAAAGCGAATTCTGCTTCAGAATTTGTAGCTTTGTACGCGCATACACACACACACACACACACACATACACACACACACACACACACACACATACCCACACACACAAACAAACAAATATATATATATATGTATATATATATATATATATATATATATATATATATATGTGTGTGTGTGTGTGTGTGTGTGTGTGTGTGTGTGTGTGTGTGTATGTATGTATACACACACACACAAACACACACATACCCACACACACAAACAAACAAATATATATATATATATATATATATATATATATATATATATATATATATATATATATATATATATATATATATATATACATATATATATTACATACATGCACTCCCTGTCATCAAGCAGATTTCTCAACTCGCCGAGGAGCTTGGACTGGAATTCCAGCAGAGTCTCCGTTTCCCAAGTGATGCTCTATATAAAGGGATTGTAAGTTTGCATGAGAATTAAAGCCAAGACGACAACGAAACGCATTTTCCCCTACGCCTACTTCTGACACTTTCTCTTCACCAAATAACATCATTTTCACTTCAATTGGGGCGTTTTAATGCCCCTTTTACAAACAGAAATGGGGAGAAAGTGGTCGTATTGAGGAAGAAAGGGAAGGGAAGGAAGAAGGTGGTGGAGAGGATGGGGAGGAAGAGGTGGAGGAGGTAGAGGTGGTGGAGGAGAAGGAGGAGGAGAAAAAGAAGAAGAAGGAGGAGG
>NC_091579.1:23632246-23637246 GCF_042767895.1 Penaeus vannamei
AGAGAGAGAGAGAGAGAGAGAGAGAGAGAGAGAGAGAGAGAGAGAGAGAGAGAGAGAGAGAGAGAGAGAGAGAGAGAGAGAGAGAGAGAGAGAGAGAGAGAGAGAGAGAGAGAGAGAGAGAGAGAGAGAGAGAGAGAGAGAGAGAAGAGAGAGAGAGAAGAGAATGTTAGAGAGAGAGAGAGAGAGTCAGACCGAAAGAGAGAGAAACGGAGTCAGGCAGAGAGAAAGGAAAAGATTCAGACAGAAAGAGAGAAGGAAAAGGACGGTTTGGCGGAAAGCAGAAAAATCAGATATCTTCTCGTCCTGATTTTTCCTATTCGCCTTAGAGAGAGAGAGAGAGAGAGAGAGAGAGAGAGAGAGAGAGAGCGAGAGAGAGAGAGAGAGAGAGAGAGAGAGAGAGAGAGAGAGAGAGAGAGAGAGAGAGAGAGAGAGAGAGAGAGAGAGAGAGAGAGAGAGAGAGAGAGAGAGAGAGAGAGAGAGAGAGAGAGAGAGAGAGAGAGAGAGAGAGAGAGAGAGAGAGAGAGAGAGAGAGAGAGAGAGAGAGAGAGAGAGAGAGAGAGAGAGAGAGAGAGAGAGAGAGAGAGAGAGAGAGAGAGAGAGAGAGAGAGAGAGAGAGAGAGAGAGAGAGAGAGAGAAAGGTGAACGATATTATCCAAAACCTCCCTCACCCTCTACCCCCACCCCCACCCCCAGTAGAGATAATCCAAACGTAATGACGGGAATCACCGCTTCGTTCAACGTTCTTACGAAATTATAAGCAAATCCTCTTTCTGTATAACGTTGATCAAGGATAAAACTTCGGTGTTCATGAACTTGCGATTGAACACCCTAATTGATCCAGAGATTGCCAGGCTTTTAAACATCTTTTGAGGCGTGAGAAGGTCGTCTGTCGTTCGTCATGTATGTCAGAGCGAGTTCCTCCTTTGAGCGATGTTGCAACAGCGTATCGCAACAATATCCTTATAACGAGGGACCTTACCTTCCTTCTGCAAAGTTAAACACACACACAAAAAAAATACACAAATAAGATAAAATAAAATGAAATAATATATGTTTTTTTTCCAATACGGAGCTGACATTCGAATGATCTTGACTTCAAAAATAAATAAATGTTCTTTTTTCAAATACGGAGGGAGATCTTATATTTAAAGGGCGTTTAAACAGCTGAATTTCGAATGATCTTTACTTCAAAAGCATATTAGCGTAGTCTGAGTCTGTTCTGTGAATGTGGAAGCCAGGGATTAGCAATGGTAAGGATCACGGTTATATACATGGCTATGGATGCATATGCTTGAATGCGTTCAATTTGCTTGCGAGAGTGGATGGTGCTTTACATTTCTCTCGTTTCAGAAATGTCTGTGCTTTTGTCATGGCCTAATTGCTGTCAAGATTATCCTGGCTTTATCAGGGGCTCTTATAAGCACAGATTAAACCAACATTTTTGAAAATATAGGTATTTATATACTCGAACTAGACGCATATACACACAGACACGCACGCAAACACACACACTCACACACACACACACACACACACACACACACACACACACACACACACACACACACACACACACACACACACACACACACACACACACACCACAAAACCCCTCTAAGAGAGAATTCCCCATACCATTATGTTGCTCCCTGAACTCGCCACGCTACACACCATTCTCGCCTCATACGCCAGCGCCATTCGTTTTCATAGGGACCTCGAGACTCACAGGTAGTTTTGCATGATAAACGAACGCGCCTCTGTCAGCCAGCGAGCAGTGAGAAGTGACCATTGACCAGTGAGTAGTAAACAATGAGTAGTGAACAACGAGCAGTGAACAGTGAAAAATGAACAATGAACAGCGAGCAGTGAAAAACGACCAGTGAACAGTCAGCAATGACCAGTGAACAGAGAGCAGTGACCAATGACCATTGACCAGTGAGTAGTGAACAGTTAGTGAACAACGAGCAGTAAACAGTAAAAAAAGAACAATGAACAGTGAGCAATGAACAGTGAACAACGAGCACTGAACAGTCAGCAATGACCAGTGAACAGAGAGCAGCGAACAGCGAAGCGAGCGGAGCAATGAACAGCGAGTAAAAACAGTGAAGCTTGCAGTGAACACTAAATAGTAAGCAATGAACAGCCAGCAGTGAACAGTGAACGGGGACCTTGTCTGGCTAGGTTTTCTAGGCCATCACCCAACGTTATTAGAGCAAGAAGAGAGATGCTGCCGTCGACATTCAGGGAAAAGAACCTTAATGGGGGAAACTTGAAGCCTTTTTTCGGTACCTGTTGAATCACTTGTCTCTAAGGGAATGGCGCCGAAAAGGATGAGGGATGAGAGATAAAAGATATGAGATAAGTGATAAAGAAAAAGTGATAAGTGATGAGATATAAGAGATAAGGGAAAAGGGATAAATGATAAGAGATAAGAGTTGAGAAATAAGGAATAAGTGATAAGAGATAAAAGTTGAGAAATAAGGGATAAAAGATAATGGATAAGAGATAAAAGATAAGGGTTAAGAGATTAGCAATAGGAGATAAGAGATAAGTAAAAAGAGATCAGAAATAGGGATAAGGGATAAGAGATAAGAGATAAGAGATAAGGGATAAGAGATAAGAGATAAGGGATAAGAGATAAAGAATAAGAGATAAGATATAAGGGATAAGTGATATATAAAATATAAGATATACAAGATGAGGAATAAGAGATAAGAGATAAAAGATAAGACAGCAGAGATAAGGGGGCAAGAGCGAAGGATAATCTAAAGACGGATTTGGACAACAGTTGAGAAAGATAGAGAACTTAAAAAACTCTTGAAGAAAATGAAATAAAGACGATGAAAAGGGAAAGAACAATAGAAAAAGAAAACACATAGACAAACACAAGGATAGATAGCAAGATTGGTCGATAGATAGGTAGATAACAGACAGGCCGGTAGATGAGTAGATAGATAGGTAGATAGCAGACAGGTCAGTAGACGAGTAGACAGATAGATAGACAAAGAGGAAAAAAAAATATATATATATAGATATAGTTAGAAATATACCTGTATTTTATATACCGTATATATAATTTTCACATGTACACACTCACACCCATTTTCAACAAATAAAGCCTATGTCCACATGCAAAATATATAAATCCTGAACTCAACGGAACAATCCACCTAGTGTTAGAGTTCATAGTTCAGGAATATTTCAGTCAGTGTATATATCACTGTTCATCCTCTACACACAAACAAACACCGCATTTAAACATACCTCCATGCAAACAGGGGCATCAGAATGAACATGTCTGGGTAAGAACAGAGCCAAGAGACTATGCGAAATCTATTTACATAACATAATTGGGTATGTGGATATTCGCGAGGGTAAGAGACACAGGCGGATGTGCGGAAATGATGATGAGAGACGCGAGGGGAAATGTGAGGTGAATAATGAGATGGAAATGAGGAGAGGATAAATGGGGACGGGTAAATGGTGAAAAGTGATGCGAGAGACAGGCCATGACAAAGGAGAGAAAGAGCGAAAGAGAGAGAGAGAAAGAGAGAGAGAGAGAGAGAGAGAGAGAGAGAGAGAGAGAGAGAGAGAGAGAGAGAGAGAGAGAGAGAGAGAGAGAGAGAGAGAGAGAGAGAGAGAGAGAGAGAGAGAGAGAGAGAGAGAGAGAGAGACAGAGAGAGAGAGAGAGAGACAGACAGACAGAGAGAGAGAGTGTGGGGTAGGGGCAGCGAGATGGACAAGCAGAGACATAGACAGGAGAAGAGAAAGAGAGAGAGAGAGAGAGAGAGAGAGAGAGAGAGAGAGAGAGAGAGAGAGAGAGAGAGAGAGAAGGGGTGTGGTAAGGGGAGGGGGCGGCAGACATACAAAGACAGAGTCAGAGAAACAGGGAGAGGGGCAAAGAAAGAAAGATAGCTTGGTAGACAGAGAGAAAGACAGAGAGAATGAAATGTATACATATTAATATACACAAGATAAAAAAAAGAAATCCTAGCAAACAGACCATGACGACCCCCTCCTTCTGCTCCTATTCCTGGATGTCGTGGCACAACATATATTCATTTCTACGAGTAAAATGAACTGCAAGGATTAATCTAAAGTCTTGATATAACAGAATGAGAAACGGCTTGGGACGAGGTGGAAGAAGGAGGAGGAAGGAGGGTAAGTGGGGAAGAGAAAGGAAGGATGATAAAGCAAATGAGAACGAGAGAAATGGGAGAAAGAATGAGAAACGGCTTGGGACGAGGTGGAAGAAGGAGGAGGAAGGAGGGTAAGAGGGGAAGAGAAAGGAAGGATGATAAAGCAAATGAGTACGAGAGAAATGGGAGAAAGAATGAGGAAGATATGGGTGGAGGGAGGAGGAAAGGAGGAGGAAGAGAAAGGAAGGATGATAAAGCAAATGAGAACGAGAATAATGGCAGAAAGAATGAGGAAGAGATGGGTAGAAGGAGGAGGAAGGAAGGAGGGGGAGAAAGGAAGGGTAATAAAGCAAATGAGAACGAGAGAAGTGGGAGAAAGAAAGAGGAAGAGATGGGTAGGAATGGTAGAGGAGAGAGGTGGGGGGTGCAGGATGGGGGTGAGAAGGCAGAGGAAGAGGAAGAGGGTCAAGGTGTTCCGAGATCTCTGTAACTACACACCAGAAGTTCTATAATATTAAGGATGGTTGACTGTGTTTCGCGAGATAAGAAGTCGCGAAAAGAAATGGAAAAAGAGTTTGTTATCGTTCTTACTATGTACGTCTCTCTCACCCCCCTTCTCTCTCTCTCTCTCTCTGTCTGTCTGTCTCTGTATGTCTCTCTCTCTCTCTCTCTCTCTTTCTTTCTCTCTCTCTCTCTCTCTCTCTCTCTCTCTCTCTCTCTCTTTCCTTCCCACTCTCTGCCTCTCACTCTTTACATATATATGCTCAAAAACTTGTACCCACGTGCATGCAAATGCGCTCTTGCTTTACACCTTTCCCTCTATCCGTCCATCTAACCCTATACACACATAAATAAAAAAAA
>NC_091579.1:23677246-23679746 GCF_042767895.1 Penaeus vannamei
CCCATGTAACGAACCGCCATAAAGATAAGGGCTGCAGGCATAACCAGTGCCATAGTTGGTCACCAGTAGAAGCAACTGCGATGCCACCAGCGATGGCCAAAGCGTTCTTTTTCCGTTGGCCTGCCTAGTTCAGCGGGTCCTAGCTATACCAGATCCCTGTGATGTAATTGTGAATGTAGCAAATACTGTTTTCTTTTTTCTTTGTGGAAATTGCGATACATTTGTTGTTAGGCTTGTGATATATATATATATATATATATATATATATATATATATATATATATATATATATATATATATATATATATATATATATATATATATTCCTCTACACAAACACACACACACACACACACACACAAACATATATATATATATATATATATATATATATATATATATATATATATATACATATATAATTTCCCGCCTCAGTTTTCCAAACCCCCATCCACTTCCGCATCTCTCTGCCTTTCTGCTTCCTGACATCACTTACGTAACATCCAATCAGTCCATTACCGCACTCCCCCCCCCCTCCGGCCCCTCATCCCAGCAAGATTACCTAACCTCCTCCATCCCGTTCCCCCCCCCACTCCCCCCCTCTCCTGAACCCCCTCCCCCCTACGAGTGCTCCTCCTGAACCCCCTCCCCCCTACCAGCCCCCCTTCCTAAACCCCCTCCCCCCTACGAGTGCCCCTCCTGAACCCCCTCTCCCCTACCAGCCCCGCTTCCTAAACCCCCTCCCCCCTACGAGTGCCCCTCCTGAACCCCCTCTCCCCTACCAGCTCCCCTTCCTGAACCCTCTCCCCCCTACCAGCCCCTCCCTCCCTCCACCTCACGAAGCCGCTGCCACCACCCATGGTTACTCAGCTGCACACTGTCTGCGTCGCCCATGCTACACGCGAGGGCAGTCTGTTCGCCAGACTTATTTGGTGCAAGAGAGTGGTGCGCCGACGCCGTGCACCGCCTTCTTTGCATGGGGCGCGGGGTGGGTGGGGGCGGGGTGAAGGGGTGGGGGCAGGGAGAGGGGGTGTGGTGGTGGTAGGGTGAGGGGGTGGGGGGAGGGCAGCGTCGGCTCGGGGTCTGTTGTTGGGGAAATGTGGAAGGCTATATTAGACAGATGTATGTATGTAAACAGATATACATGAACACACAGACACACATACATATAAACACACGCAGACATACAGACACACACACGCACGTATATATGTATGTGTATATATAAATGTGTATATATATTAGTATTATTATGATCATTATGTTATTTTCATTATCATCATTTCTCTTATCATTATTAACATTATCATTATTCTCAGCAGAATAGTTATGTTATGCAAATGAAAATATGATGAGAATGATGACAATCATGGTAATGAAGGAATTGATGTAGATGATGTGATGATGATGGTGATGACGATGATGATGACGATGACGATGGTTTCGGTGACGATGACTATGGTGATAATGATAGTGGTAAAGATAATGATAGTAATAATGATTATGATAACAATAACAATGATGACAATGATAATAATAATAATATTAACTAGAAGCACTCAGCGTTTACCTCCACCAAGGCGATAGGATCATGGATGAAATAAAAATATTCACCCTTGAAGAATTGCATAAAAATCACCTTTCTCAAGTACACTGGTGACGTCCGCATTCCCCTATCACGCAATGCTAATGAATAACAATAATAATAATAAAAAATCCAATGGCACCTAAGTTGGGCCAAGACACACCTCTGGTTAAAAAAAAAAAAAAAAAAAAAAAAAATCTATTCATAAATTTTTGTTATTCTGCGCAGGATCAGGATCCAGATCACCACCAGATTTATTGGCATCTAAATAAGTCTGAGACACATACCTGTGGTAAAATGTAATAATAATGATAAATGAATAAATAAATAAATTGATTAATAATAAATGAATGAGATGACAAGATTTTTTTTTCATAACTTCCTTGGGTTATCCTACTAATCAACGAACAAGCGGAAAATCCTGGATTTGGATCATATTCGAGATCACCAATTCATAAATTTCTTTTCACTTTTTGAGTTATTCTGCCCAGGATCCCGATCATGATTTGATATGCAAAATAAAAAATAAATATATAATTTAATTAATAAATAGATAAATGAATGAATGAAGAAATAAATGTATGATAACAATAAGGATAATAATAATAATAATAACAATAATGATAATAATATAATACTAACAAATAAATAGACAAATAAAAAGTCAAAAAAAGCCTCTTCTTAACCAACTAACCAACAAACCAACCAATACAACCAAAATCGTCTTGAGTGGAGGTAATATTAATAATTATAGTAGTATATATTGCCACTACTACTAAGTGAACTTAATCTATGAAAATAACACCAAAAGAAAATTTTACTTAGCTTTGAATTAGCAATGTTAAAGATAACAAAAAAATATAATAAAAAATCAACAGGAATTCTGTGTGTAAGCTTAAAAGGGCAAATAAAAAA
>NC_091579.1:23692246-23694746 GCF_042767895.1 Penaeus vannamei
GTATGTCACCACTTAATCCATGAAAGTGTTTGATCTTACATGAAACACCATCCGCCTGTCTGATGATTTCTCCTTTTGCACATATGCACGTACAAACAGTGTGCAGGGGCGGATCCGAGATCTTTGGAAAGAGGGAGCGGCGGGGGGAGATTGGGGGGGGGGGTTGCCCAATCACAATTGCCGAAGTTGGTTGCAGGAAGTTTTGAGGCCATGAAACAGAAAAATCTTAAAAAAAAAAAAAAAAAAAAAAAAAATGTACATTGGCTTTGCGGTTTCGTTCAAAAGCTTCGGTAAAAAAAAGAAGAAGAAGAAGAAAAAAAATGCCCCATAGATACTCGCTTGGATGAGCGCTTGGTGTGTCATACTGTCATCTGCCATACTATCATGTCATACTGTCTGCCCAAACGACTGTCTCTTCCGGAATCTACGCAGAGCTCTCGGGCCCATCGACAGGAAGACAGCACGTGAAAGCTACTGGCCGAGGGGTGTCCTTGGCGAAAAAAATAAAATAAAAAAATAAGAAAATAAAATAAAATAAAAAATGGATACATAATCGGACTGAATTTGATGGTTGTTTCAGAAAGAAGTCAATGGATATAACAAGTGTAAATCAAGTGTAATAAAGTAAATAAAGTGTAAGGCTTGTAAATCAGCCTAAATTCCGTTTATGATACTGCTAAGGTATGTTAGCCCGAATCACTTAATAACAAAAGGGAAAAAGACGAAGAAGAAGGAGAAGGAGGAAAAGAAAGAGAAAGAGAAGGAGAAAAGAAGAAGAAGAAGAAGAAAGAGAAGGAGAAGGAGGAGGAGAAAGAAGAAAAGACAAGAAAAAAAGGACACAAACCAAAAATAAACAAAGCAAAATCCCAACGACGAGAGGACAGGAAGACCAGTAGCGTGAACCCCATTGCCCTTTAGAGACACGTAAATTCGCATTAATGAAGTGACCGACGCTCTCGATATTTGCGTCAATGACAGTCTCTCTGAACTTCGGTCATACGTCCAGCGATAACTTGACATCCGGTATTGCCTCCCTCCTCTACTGCCGACGACCTAATTGCATTGCCATTGCAGAACTTCCGGCTGCCACGAACAGCGACGGTTGATAAGGCTGATGGAGGAGGCGGGGTCTTCGTTATGTGGATTTCAAATGAGTGTAATTAAATTGATTGCAAATGTCGAGAATGGAAGAATTGGTTAAAAAATCATTTCAGGAATGTAAAGCGAAATGGAATATCTCCGAACCAAAGGGTAGTTGATTCCATTTTTGTTGAAATAATAATAATAATAATAATAGATAATGAAAAGATGAAAAAGAGGAAGAAAAAAAATATGTTTTGGGTTTTTTGATTTGCGGAGATATATTGCATTGCGGGGTCAAGGTCCGGCTCCAAAAGCCCACCAATTAATCATAATTCTGTATGGCTAATGCAATATATTGACAACGATAATAACATGCTCGACATTCAATTTGTCTATTGAAACACTCAAGCATTGGCTGCCAAACCTACATTATTATTATTTATTCATTTTTTTTACCTTCATTACTGGCCACGCTGTTGTCAACCATTTTTTTTCCAAATCTTTATTTGTGGTAAGGTAAATAATCATTTCTAAACACATTTTCCGGCGATGTTGCAACATTTCCGGGTTTCAACGCATCAACAGTATATTATAAATGCACGAAGTTCCCTTGGCGGGCTGACTAATTAAACATTTAATTGGAAATATTATGTTCCGCTATGCAAATGAGCTTTCAGTATAGACATATCATGAAAATATGGAACTGGCAGCTCGACAAAAGCTCTTTACTGCTTCATGAAATGTTATTCACAAAGATTTAATGTGATTTAGAGTACTGCTTCCAGTGAAAAACAAAGTGATTTTCCCGCCAAAACAAAAGCACAGCGCGTGTGTTTTTACAGCAATGCTCCCGCTCATAATTCTAAATACTTTATTATCATTATTGTCCGTATTCTAATTTGATAAAAATTGATTTGCTTTATTTCTCTCTATTTATTCATTCAGTTGGTTAATCGTTCATTTATTGTTTATTTACTTATTTACTTATCTGTTTGTTTATTAATTTATTTATTTATGTGTTTGTTTCTTTATATATGAATCTGTCTAGCTTCACTGTCTATCTCGTTGTGTATCTATCTATATATGTATGTATGTATGTATGTATGTATCTGTCTATGTTAGTTTATTCCTTTATGTACTGATTTAAGGATATTTTCTCTGTGTTTGTTTGTTGTGTATATTTCCGAGTGAATCATGTTTTTAACTGTAGGAAAGTGATATTCAGAAAGATAACAATATACTGTTTTGTATGATTGTATAACAGGCTTGTTATAACAGTAACAGTGTGTTTTACGTTATATTCAGTAATTTCTGTATTTTACTACCTTTTTTACCGTTCTTGCATGGTGATATTGATGTTTATTATATGTATAATTTCGTCAATATTATCCTATATTTACCGCATTATAATTATCAT
>NC_091579.1:23714746-23717246 GCF_042767895.1 Penaeus vannamei
CCTCTTCATATTCCTTCTACTTTTCCGTCCCCTCCTGTTTATACATTCTTCATGTTTTTCTTTCATGGTTCTCTGTACTTTATTCTCCTTCCTCCACTTCTTTCTCGTCTCCACTTCTTCCTATTTTTCTCCTCACTCTTCCTCCACTTCCACCTCCTCTCCCTTCTCCTCTTACCTTCATTTCCTCTCCTTCTTTCAGTATCTCCTCCTCCTCTTCCTCTGTTCCTCATCCATGTTCTTTCTTACATTCTCCTTTTCACCATCCATATCCTCCTCAATCCTTTTTTTCTTTCCTCATTCTCATCACCCTGTCCTCCCTCCTCCTTCTCTCCTCACATCGCACTCCTCCTCTCTTCTCCCCCACCCCCTCCTCACCCTCCACCCCCTCCTCCACCCTTTCTTCTTTCAGTCTCTTCTCATGTGAATCTCCCTCCCCCCCCTTTATACTGACCCCTTTGGTTATTATTCTCTCTTCCTCCTCCTCCTCCTCTTCTTTACTTCCCTTCCTTATTTTGTGTTTGTTTCTTCTCCCTCTTTCTCTACAATGTCTTCCTTTCTTTATTCTTTTTATGATACATTCCCTCTTTGTATTTTCTCATCTCCTTATCTTATTCTCCTCTTTCCTTCCCTTCTCTAACATTTTATCTCTTCTTCTCTCTGATCCCAATCCGTTTTCATTCTGTTCCTTGGATTACTTCACATATTGTGTCTTTCTTTCTTTATTCTTCTTCTAATACATTGTATTTTCTCATCTCCTTATCTTATTCTCCTCTTTCCTTCCCTTCTTCTCTAACATTTTATCTCCTCTTCTCTCTAATCCCAATCCGTTTTCATTCTGTTCCTTGGATTACTTCACATATTGTGTCTTTCTTTCTTTATTTTTCTTCTAATACATTGTATTTTCTCATCTCCTTATCTTATTCTCCTCTTTCCTTCCCTTCTTCTCTAACATTTTATCTCCTCTTCTCTCTGATCCCAATCCGTTTTCATTCTGTTCCTTGGATTACTTCACGCTATTGAAGCGCTCTCTACAACCGATAAAAATGGTTGTAATCATTCAGTAAGTGGCGGGGGAATGAACGCAGTCTCTCTCCATTCATCTTTCTTTGGTTTGCTGTTCATTCTCCTTCTCTCTCTCTCTTGCTCTTGCTCTCGGTCGCTCTCTCTCTCTCTCTCTCTCTCTCTCTCTCTCTTTCTCTCTTTCTTTCTCTCTCTCGGTCTTTCTCTTTCTCGGTCTTTCTCTTTTGCTTTCTCTCTCTCTCTCTCTCTCTCTCTCTCTCTCTCTCTCTCTCTCTCTCTCTCTCTCTCTCTCTTGCTCTTGTCGCTCTCTTTCAGTTGCTCTCTCTCTCTCTCTCTCTCTCTCTCTCTCTCTCTCTCTCTCTCTCTCTCTCTCTCTCTCTTTCTCTCTCTTTCTCTCTCTTTCTCTCTCTCTCTCTCTCTCTCTCTCTCTCTCTCTCTCTCTCTCTCTCTCTCTGCTCTTGCTCTCTCAGTTGCTCTCTCTCTCTCTCCTCTCTCTCTCTGCTCTTGCTCTTGCTCTCTCTCAGTTGCCTTGCTCTCTCTCTCTCTGTTTCTCTCTCTCTCTCTCTCTCTCTCTCTCTTTCTCTATCTCTCTCTCTCTCTCCCTCCCTCCCTTTCTCTCTCTCTCTCTTTCTCTCTCTGTCTCTCCCTCTCTCTTTCTCCCTCTCCCTCTCTCTTTCTCTTTCTCTCTCTCTCTCCCTCTCTCAGTCCCTCTCTCTCCCTCTCCCTTGTTCTCCCTCCCTCTCTCTCTCTCTCTCTCTCTCTCTCTCTCTCTCTCTCTCTCTCTCTCTCTCTCTCTCTCTCTCTCTCTCTCTCTCTCTCTCTCTCTCTCTCTCTCTCTCTCTCTCTCTCTCTCTCTCTCCCTCCCCCTTTTTAAAATTTTCCTATGCCTTATTTTCACATTTGCTTGTATTCTTTCTCTCCATCTTTACTTTCTTCCCTTCTTACCTCTTTCGTGTAAACCCAACGTTGATTTTTCTTTCTTATTTATCATCCTCTTCTTTTTCAATATTCTTCTCTTGTTCTTGTTCTTCTCTCTCTTTACCTTCGTCTTCTTTTTCTTTTCTTCCTGTTCTTCTTCTGATCGTTATTTATCATTGTTATAATTTTTATTATTATTATTATTATTATTATTATTATTATTATTATTATTATTGTTATTATTATTATTATTATTATTATTATTATCATTATTATTATTATTATCATTTTTACTATTTTTTTATTATTATCCTTATTATCATTGTTATTATTATTATTATTATTATTATCATTATCATTATTATCATTGTTGTTACTACTATTATTGTTATTATTATTATCATTGTCATTATTACTATTATTATTGTTATCATTATTATCATTATTATTATTATCATCATCTATCTTATTATTATTATTATTATCATTATTATCATCATCATTATCATTGTTGTTACTACTATTATTGTTATTATCATTATCATTGTCATTATTACTATTA
>NC_091579.1:23757246-23759746 GCF_042767895.1 Penaeus vannamei
AGAGAACGGGAAAGACAGAGAAAAAAAACGAAAACAAAACCCCCTAAGATAAAAATAAACAAATAATTAACAAAACAAATAAAAGGTATGAGGAGACAAGAAATACAATCAAATGCAAGACACATGTAGATCTCTTCACATACCATCAACCTTAAAACTCCTTCTGTGTGAATTAGTCCCTTGGCTCACGTCTCCTAATCCAGGAAAACATATCTTTCCAACCTTTAGAAATAAACAGATGTATCAAAAAAAGATGTTTTCTCGAGCCACCTCCGCTGGATACGTGACGAGGAGACTTAACACTTCCTGTTCCCGTTTAAGGAAGACCCGTTCCTCTCCTTTTGGTGTTCTCTCTCTCTCTTTCTTTCTTTCTTTCTTTCTCTCCCTCCCTCCCTCCCTCCCTCTCTCTCTCTCTCTCTCTCTCTCTCTCTCTCTCTCTCTCTCTCTCTCTCTCTCTCTCTACTCTCTCTCTCTCTCTCTCTCTCACTCTCTCTTTCTTTCTGTCTCTCTCTCTCTCTCTCTCTCTCTCTCTCTCTCTCTCTCTCTCTCTCTCTCTCTCTCTCTCTCTCTCTCTCTCTCTCTCTCTCTCTCTCTACTATCTCTATCCACCCATCCATCTGTCTTTCCCTCCCTCCCTTTCTCTCTCCTCTCTCTCTCTCTCTCTCCTCTCTCTCTCTCTCTCTCTCTCTCTCTCTCTCTCTCTCTCTCTCTCTCTCTCTCTCACGTTTCTCTCTCTCTGTCTCTCTCTCTCTCTCTCTCTCTCTCTCTCTCTCCTCACATTCCTGTGCTCTTTATTTCATTTTATATTCCGTTTATTCATTCTTCGTTTTTGCTCCTTTTTCATTATTTTTATTTCCTTTTGTCTTTTTTTCTTTATCAATGTTTCGCTGTTTACTTCGCTTTTTCCTCCATTTTTAAAGTGTTATCTCTATTTTTTTCTTAATCCATTTGTTTTGTTGCATTTGTTTGTCTCTTAATAATTTTGCTATTTTCAAGTTTTTTCTTTTCTTCTTAATTTCTCCTATTGTAAAAATTAAGAAGGGAAAAAAACAGATAGATAGGTTAAATAAACAGATAAATAAATAAATAAAAGATAAACAAACAAACATCAGACAAAAGCAAATAAAAAACAATAAAAACAAAGTAATCGACAATAAAAAACAGTGAAACAAATAAACAACAAAAAATAAGTAAAAAGATGGCAGACATAAAGAAAATCAAAAACATTCCAAAACAAAGTAACCGACAATAATGATAAAATCAAAAAACAGTGAAACAACAAGCAACAAAAAGGTAAAAAAAATATAATAATAATAAATAATTATAATAAATAAATTAAATAAATGGGTCTAGTGCTTGCTTTGAGGCATTAGCGAGAGTATGAATCCGGTACCCAAGATCAAGCAGACACCTTTGATTGCAATGACTGTCGTTGATTGCATTGGTATGATGATTTCCTTTCGGTAGCTTGTGAAACTTTTTAACAGTGAGTATGAGTTTTCTTCTTCTTCTTCATTTTCTCCGTCTTCGTCTTGCACTTGTTCTCTATTTCTCCTCCTCCTCTCTCTCTCTCTCTCTCTCTCTCTCTCTCTCTCTCTCTCTCTCTCTCTCTCTCTCTCTCTCTCTCTCTCTCTCTCTTCTCTCTCTCTCTCTCTCTCTCTCTCTCTCTCTCTCTCTCTCTCTCTCTCTCTCTCTCTCTCTCTCTCTCTCTCTCTCTCTCTCTCTCTCTCTCTCTCTCCATTTCCCTGTTTCTCGTTCCCACCCTCCCACCTTCCCTCTCCATCTCTCTATCTCCCTCACCCCTCCCTTCCTCTCGCTATGCTATCTTCTCCCTCGCCCCACTTTTATCCATTTCCTCACCTCCCCATCATCACTACCATCTCCGTCATCTTGTCCGCGATATCTCCACCACGCTGTGTCAATATTTGCAGGGGAGTTTGCGTTAACTCAGGCGGTAGTATCGATAAGACAGCGTTGAAATATATATATATACGAGTTGTGTATTTCCGAGCTCTATTAACCCGTCGTCCTCTCGTCTTGGACCTGTAACTCCCTCCCCTCCCCCTCCTCCTCCTTCCCTTTCCATTCCCTCCCCCTCTCTCCCTTCTCCCCACCCACCCCCTATCTTGTACCTGCGTCCTCCCCCATCTCCCCCCCCCCTTCCCCTTCCCATTCCTCCCCCTTTCTCTTATCTTCCTCCCCCCTGTCTTGTACCTGCGACTCCCCCTCCCCCCCCTTCCCCTCCCTCCCTACTCTCCCTTGATGATGTTTTCATTGGATATTGCTTCTGCTGAGGAGTTCTTAGAAGTCTATAAGATGCTGGTGGTTTTATTTATCCTTTTCCCTTTTTTTCTTCTCCTTTTTTGCGAAGAAACTGTAATCTTATCACCGGCCAGCTGTTCCTAGCCTGTGGGTTTTGGGATCAATCACTAGTGTGCTACAGACACTTAGTAGCCTAGGAACAGCACAACAGTACAGTGGAGAGAGAGAGAGACAGAGA
>NC_091579.1:23764746-23767246 GCF_042767895.1 Penaeus vannamei
CACACACACACACACACACACACACACACACACACACACACACACACACACACACACACACACACACACGGACACACACCTAAATATATATATATATATATATATATATATATATATATATATATATATATATATATATATATTTATATTATATATATATTGTATGTATTTTTCTATATATATAATATATATGTATATATTATATATATATATATATATATATATATATATATATATATATTATAGCTATACATATATATAAGATATATATATATATATATATATATATATATATATATATATATATATATATATATATATATATATATATATACATATATATATATATATATATATATATATATATATATATATATATATATATATATATATATATATATATATATATATATATATATATATATATATATATATATATATATATATATATATATATATATATATATATGTATATATATATATATATATATAAATATATATATATATATATATATATATATGTATATATATATGTATATATATATATATATATATATATATATATATATATATATATATATATATATATATATATATATATATATATATATATATATATATATATATATATAAAGTATTCATTTCGCCATTCAACCCCGGTTTTAATTAGACAACCCTTCATGAAAAAAAATACACGTTCTCTTACACATGGTCATCATCAAAAACATCTTTTTATTTTTATTTTTTTTATTTTTTTACCTAGTGATAAGAAACTTTAATTCATCCAACATAGCCATGCCAAAGTATATATATTTTTACGTCATACTTTTTCATTTAATGTTTTTTTTTAATCTATATTATTTACTTTTCCACAAATATTATAATCAAACTCTTTTATTTCATTATATGCATTTTTTTTATCTATTTCATTTGCTTTTTCATTTTATTAATTTATTCTAATCTATTTCATTTACTTTTTCCACAAATACATTCCTCAAACTCCCTTTTTTCCTTGGATCCATATTGTTTCTGATGATAAATTTCTTTCATTCACAAAGCATAATCATTTTCTTTCCCCTTTCTCTCTCAGCTTCCGGAATGGTTTACAGCTCTTTACTCATTCATTGATTTACACCATCAGCCATTTACACACTTCCTCATATCAATACTCATTTTCCCTCATTTTTAAATCTATTTACTCATTTCCTCGTACTCAAATTCCCTCGTTTCCTCTCCCCTCCTTCTGTCTCAGCTTCCGGAATGGTTTACAGCTCTTTACTCATTCATTGATTTACACCATCAGCCTTTTACACACTTCCTCATTTTAATACTCATTTTCCCTCATTTTTAAATCTATTTACTCATTTCCTCGTACTCAAATTCCTTCATTTCCTCTCCCCCTTCTTTCTCAGCTTCCGGAATGGTTTACAGCTCTTTACTCATTCATTGATTTACACCATCAGCTATTTACACACTTCCTCATATCAATACTCATTTTCCCTCATTTTAAAAATCTATTTACTCATTTCCTCCTACTCAAATTCTCTCGTTTCCTCTCCCCCTTCCCTCTCAACTTCTGGAGTGGTTTACAGCTCTTTACTCATTCATTGATTTACACCATCAGCCATTTACACACTTCCTCATATCAATACTCATTTTCCCTCATTTTTTAGATCTATTTACTCATTTCCTCGTACTCAAATTCCCTCGTTGCCTCTCTCCCTTCTCTCTCAGCTTCCGGAATGGTTTACAGCTCTTTACTCATTCATTGATTCACACCATCAGCCATTTACACACTTCCTCATATCAATACTCATTTTCCCTCATTTTAAAAATCTATTTACGCATTTCATCATACTCATATTCCCTCATTTCCTCTCACCCTTCTCTCTCAGCTTCCGGAATGGTTTACAGCTCTTTACTCATTCATTGATTTACACCATCAGCCTTTTACACACTTCCTCAATTTAATACTCATTTTCCCTCATTTTAAAAATCTATTTACTCATTTCCTCGTACTCAAATTCCCTCATTTCCTCTCCCCCCCTTCTCTCTCAGCTTCCGGAATGGTTTACAGCTCTTTACTCATTCATTGATTTACACCATCAGCTATTTACACACTTCCTCATATCAATACTCATTTTCCCTCATTTTTTAAACCTATTTACACATTTCCTCTCCTCCCCTTCTCTCTCAGCTTCCGGAATGGTTCCCCGTGGCAGAGTTCGTGTCGTATTTCGTGGCCTACTCCAACTCCGCTCTCAACCCCATTATATACTGTGGCTTCAACGCGAACTTCCGCCAGGGCTTCATGACTCTCCTGACATGCCGCCAGACCTCCATCACGCGCATGTACCACTACCGTAAGTTGTTCTGGTGATGGGCTGTCGGCAGACATGTTGTTGTATGTGTGTATGTTGTTAGGTGGGAGGGAAGTGGGAAGGTTTGTTCATCTTAATAATGCTTATAGGTGTGTGTGTGTGTGTGTGCGTGTTTGTGC
>NC_091579.1:23796446-23798946 GCF_042767895.1 Penaeus vannamei
CCTCCATTCCTACCCCCTCCTCCCCCAGCCCCCTCTTCCCCCACCTCCATCCCTCTATTCTCCGCAATCCCCCTTCTCCTCTCAGCCCTTTCTTACCGCCCCCTCCTAACCTCACCTCCTTCCCCTTCCACCTGCCACCCCTACCCACCCACACTGCACCTTAACCCCCCCCCCAACTCAATCCCCCTTCCTCTCAACCCCTCTCCACCCCCCTCCGTAACCTCACCCCTACCCACCTTCACCCCCCTACCCACCACACTCACCTTAACCCCCCCCCTCCTACCCCCCCTGAAACCAACCATCCTCACCTCATTTTTTTTTTTTTTTTACCTCGAAATCTTTTTACATAGAGAATGACATCCCGATATGAACTTTCAGCGGATAATAAGCTTGCGATTTCTATCGTACTTCCGGGGTAATGATATGTGTTACATCAGGAGTCACCACATCGAAGGAAAAGTGCCAATATCTGTGAATGCCTGGGGAAAGAATAGGGGTTATTAAAGAGGAGGGGAGGGAGGGAGGGAGGAGATTGGAAGAAGGAGGGGAAGGGGAAAAAGGGAGGAAGGAAAAGGAGAGAGAGGGAGAGAAAGAGAGCAGAGAGAGAGAGAGAGAGAGAGAGAGAGAGAGAGAGAGAGAGAGAGAGAGAGAGAGAGAGAAAGAGAGAGAGAGAGAGAGAGAGAGAGAGAGAGAGAGCAGAGAGAGAGAGAGACAGAGAGAGAGAGAGAGAGAGAGAGAGAGAGAGAAAGAGAGAAAGCGCGCGCGCGAGAGAGAGAGATTTTCTAATTATGTTTGAATGCGCCATCTCTCTCTCTCTCCCTCCCTCCCTCCCTCCCTCCCACCCTCCTTCCCCTCCTCTCTCTGAAAAAAAGCGAAAACCAAATGAGAGAGAGAAAAAATCTCAACCCTTCTGCCCTCAACCACCGCACAATGGCACTCCGCCGAAACTCCCTCGGGATCAGAGGACGCCAATCGTATCAGGTCAGATCCGACTCCACTATAGGGAATCCAACCCCTCTTGGACAGGATCTCGCCGCCCCAATCTGTCATCAAGGTTCTTGACTCGATACAAAGAGCTTATTCTTCGACCATGAAGGAAAAAAAAGAGTACTGGGCATCCGAGTTCTTGACCCAACACCCGCACACAACTCGCTGCACTTTCTGAGGGGAGTGAGTGGGTGGGTGGGTGGGTGGGTTGGAGGGTGGGTGGGTGGGGTGGGGGGATGAGTGAGGCTGGGCAGGAGGGAGGAGTGGGTGGAGGATGGTGAGGTGAGTGAGGTGCATGAGTGAATGAGAGAGAGTGGGGTGGGGGGGTGGGAGGGGGGGTGGGTGGGGTGGGGGATGAGTGAGTGGGTGAGGGAGGGAGTGGGTGGAGGATGAGTGAGTGAGTGCATGAGTGAATGAGAGAGTGGGTGGGTGGGATTTTTAGGGTGGGTCGAGTGCATGGGTGAATGGGTAAAGAGTGAGGAATGAGAGAGTGGGTGGAGTAGGCTGGAGGAGATTGGGTTAGGTTGGAGGGTGTGAGTGCAGGTGGGATGGGGGATGAGTGAGTGGGGTGAGGGATGGAGTGGGTGGAAGAAATAGAGGTGGTGAGTGTATAAGTGAATGAGAGAGTGGGTGGGTGGGTGAGTGCATGGGTGAATGGGTGAGTGACGTGAGAGAGTGGATGGGTAGGCTGGAGGGGTGAGTGGATGGGGGAATGAGTGAGTAAGGTGGAGGTGAGGGGAGTAAATGGATGAGGAAGAGAAGTGGGTGAGTTCATGGGGTTGGAGGATGAATGAGTGGGTAGGTGGGTTGGGAGGGTGAGTGAGGGGGGGGAATGGGTGAGGGAGAGGGAGTGGGGTGTGGAGGGGGTGAGTAAGTGGGTGAATGGGTGAGGGAGGAAGTGGATGAGTCCGTGGGTGGAGGACAGGGGAAAGGTTGGGTTGGAGGGTGGATGAGTGGATGGGGAATGAGTGAGTGAGGTGGGTGAGAGGGTGAGTGAAGGAGTGGGTGTAAGTGAGTAAGTGAGCAAAGCGAGGCGAGCAGTGGTGAGTGAGTGAGTGAGCAGATTGAGGTGAAAAGTGCGATCGAGCGATTGAGGTGAGTGAGTGAGCGGGCAGAGTGAAAGGTAACTTGCAAGGCAGACTTTCAAGTGGAGGAGTGAATGTGCGTGACCCAAAATGCCTGATCGACTGAATAATTGAACAAATGAATAAATGAGTGAACGAGAGACCGAGCGAGCGAGGGAGTGAATAAGTAAGTATATTCCTGCATTACCCTTCCATGGGATATGAGGGGTTATGTATTGCCTTCGTCCCTCATAATACTATTCATAACCTGTGATTAGATCTAATCCTCTTGTCCGTAATCAAGGGGGGGGGGGATTCGTGTGTACTCTGTTGAGGAATCTGAGTGAGAGGACGAATAGGTTTATTATTCATACGTGGGAGAGTGTTTACAAACATTGTAAACATACACAAATCTAACTCCTCATTCACAAACACTAACATACACACAA
>NC_091579.1:23803946-23806446 GCF_042767895.1 Penaeus vannamei
TAAACACACCGAAAGAAAGGATCCACTTAAGGAAGAATTCGACGAGTGTAGGATACCTGAGCTCCCTTAGCGACGGTTTAAACGCCCCCACACTTTCTTAGAGTACACGGGAGACGAGGGGAAGGGAGATAAGAGAAAGAGGAGAAGGAGGGAAGAAAAGAATGACGAGAGGAGGAGGCAACGGCCGGGAGGGGAAAGAGGGTAAGACAGTGGTTGGCGGAAGAGGAATAAAAAAGCAAAAAAGAAAAAAAACAGTCTATCCATCATTTATCAAAGCAGCGGAAATACCGAAGATGATATCATACCCGAGGTTAGCAACAACACAGCATATTTGGTGTGCATGCATGAGAGGGAAAGGGGGGGGAGGGAGGCAGAGGTCAGAGGGTAAAGTCAGTAGGAACTTTCCAATGTCACCTCGTCTATATTCTTGAGTGTGTGTCCGTTTCTCACTGGGAGGATACGTGGACTGTATAAATTTATCGCTTCAATGGTTTTTCTCATATGTAAATAAAATGGGATTTTATACAGTAAGCTAGAAAGTTACGATCTTGTATGTATATCACTTTAAACTTTCTCTAAACATACGTTTTCCGCGCGTATAAATCAGAATTTAAGAGAAATGAAAAGAGGTACTATATATGCACACACACAACACGTCTCCCCCCACCCAACAACTACACAGAGTATATATATCATCTTTAAGAATAAACAACATAAAGGGGGGTACAAAAAAAAAGAAAAAGAAAAAAAAAGACGGACAGAAAGGAAAAAGGTTTTCTCCACAATGTATGATATTGTGAAACGAAAAAAAAAATTACTTCTATTGCGCTCTTTGGCTCCATTCTAACATCCCTGTCACCAAGCCAATGTACTGGGGTGTATTATACACTGACTTTAAACGAAGGTACTTTGTCTCCCTTCGTGTGATGTGGTTTAGATTGATTACACCGTTATTGCGAGGGACAGATGCGCCTCCACTCGCCCCCATCTAAGAAACTAATTTTCATATTTTGGGGATTCTCGTCAGAAGGGAGGAAAAAATATTAAACCTATATGCCTTTAAGGGTTTCCGTTATTTAGGAGGATATGAGTAGATAGGAGAAGAGAAGAATCATACGGAAAAGGAGAAGAGGAAGAGAATGAGAGGAAGGAAAAGGAGAAGAGGAAGAGAATGAGAGGAAGGAAAGAAGGAAAAGGAGAAGAGGAAGAGAATGAGAGGAAGGAAAAGGTTAAAAAGAAGAGATAAAGAAAATGAAGAAAAGGGAAGGTTCAAGAAGAAAAAAACAAGAAAACAAAGGAGGAGAAGAAGAAGGAAGAGGAAGAGAATGGGAAAAATGAAGAAAAGACGCACTTTCAGGCGAAGGTCAGCAAGGAGTATCCACACAGCCCTTCCAGAAGATCCAGTGTCAGCACTTATAGTCCCCCGTCTCAGTCATCGATTGTCTTGGAGGTGCATCGAGTTTCAGTGCTCTCTATAAAATTGCAAATTATGTCTAGTTATTAATCTTTGGCCCTTGTGGATTTTTCCCCCACAGAAAAGAGCGGGGTCGTTGAGTACAAGGTGAGACAGAGAGCCACAGAGAGCGAGTGGAGGCGACGGTTAAACATAGAATAACGGTTTTTAACGGTCCGCTCCTCAACCCGGCAACATGAGCCAAGGGGACGCTGAAGAGTTTCAAAGCCACATTGATCTGATCAAATTTTTTTTTTTTTTTTTTTTTTTTTTTTATTCCAGAGCCTTTCTCTTTTTCCTAGAACCGTTGGAAATTACTTCGAGGTAATTGTACCCTGGGTATCTCTTACTCTTTGTCTTTCTAAATTCGTCTCTTAATTTTCTGGCCGTCTATCTGTCGGACTCACTCACTCACTCTCTCTGTCTCTCTCTCTCTCTTTCTACCTTTTACCTACCTACCTACCTCCAGCTACACACATACATAAATACAAACACGCACACACACACACACACACACACGCACACGCACACACGCACACGCACACGCACACACACACACACACACATACATACAAACACACACACACACACACACACACACACACACACACACACACACAGACATACTAGAGAAAACTGGAGGATCGAGCAGCCAGCGCACGAGTTCGAGATCCACTCCAGGCCGAGGCTGGGAAGGGCGTTCACACGTAGTAACGGTCCCTCGCTGCGAAATTCAAGGTCCTTAAAAATGCGAAATTCAAGGTCCTTAAAAATGCGAAATTCAAGGTCCTTAAAAATGCGAAATTCAAGGTCCTTAAAAATGCGAAATTCAAGGTCCTTAAAAATGCGAAATTCAAGGTCCTTAAAAATGCGAAATTCAAGGTCCTTAAAATGCGAAATTCAAGGTCCTTAAAAACGCGAAATTCACGAAATTCAAGGTCCTTAAAAATGCGAAATTCAAGGTCCTTTAAAATGCGAAATTCAAGGTCCTTAAAAACGCGAAATTCAAGGTCCTTAAAAACGCGAAATTCACGAAATTCAAGGTCC
>NC_091579.1:23823946-23833946 GCF_042767895.1 Penaeus vannamei
GATAGAAATCGTGATAGAGAAAATGGGATGAGATAGATAGATAGATCGATCGATAGAGAGAGAGAGAGCTGTTGAGAGCAAAATTCGAGAAATAGGATGTTTTGAAGATGGATGAAAAGAGGAAAGAATTAAAAGGAGAAGGAAGAAAATATAGTAAGAAAGAGAGAGAGAGAGAGAGAGAGAGAGAGAGAGAGAGAGAGAGAGAGAGAGAGAGAGAGAGAGAGAGAGAGAGAGAGAGAGAGAGAGTTAAACAGGATCTGAACTACACGTGTCAGAAAAATCTGATATACTTCTGCAAAATACTTAATAACCACAAAAATAAAACGTATGATATGTTTCTTTACTAAACGGTGGAAAATGATGAAAGGCAGAGAGATGGATAGATATATTAATAGATAGATAGATAGATAAATAGGTAGATAGACAGACAGACAGATAGATAGATAGATAAATAGGTAGGTAGACAGACAGACAGACAGATAGATAGATAGATGGATAGATAGATAAAGAGAGAGAGGAAGATGGTTTACAAACAGACAGAGACGGATGTAAACACAAGTACAGCAAAAGTCAGAGACAGTGACAGGAAAACAGAAAGATACATACACAGACTGACAAATAGAACAGAAAGATAGACTAATACACAGATAGATAGATAGATAGAAATAATGAATTCGTCATAGAGAAAATGGGGTGAGATGGAGAGATAGATAGAGAGAGAACTGTAGAGGGCGAAAATCGAGAAATCGTTTTGAAGATGGAGGAAGAGGGAAAAGAATGAAAAGCAGAAGGAAGAAAAAATAATAAGAAAGAGAGAGAGAGAGATAAAGCGTGAGCGAGAGAGAGAGAGAGAGAGATAGATAGATAGATAGATAGATAGAGAGAGAGATAGTGGGAAAGAGAGAGAGAGAGAGAGAGTATGAGAGAGAGAGAGAGAGAGAGAGAGAGAGAGAGATTGAGGGAGGGAGGGAGGGAGAGAGAGGAAAGAGAGAGAGAGAGAGATAAAGTGAACAAGAGAGAGAGAGAGAGAGAGAGAGAGAGAGAGAGAGAGAGAGAGAGAGAGAGAGAGAGAGAGAGAGAGAGAGAGAGAGAGAGAGAGAGAGAGAGAGAGAGAAAGAGAGAGAGAGAGATAAAGCGTGAGCGAGAGAGAGGGAGAGAGAGAAAGATAAAGCGTGAGCGATATATATATATATATATATATATATATATATATATATATATATATATATATATATATATATATATATATAGAGAGAGAGAGAGAGAGAGAGAGAGAGAGAGAGAGAGAGAGAGAGAGAGAGAGAGAGAGAAAGAAAGAGAGAGAGAAAGAGAGAGAGAAAGAGAGAGAAAGAAAGAAAGAGAGAGAGAATCAGGCAAAGGCAGAAAAAATAGAAAAATAGAATAGAGAGATACAAAAACAGAGAGAAGGAAGAAGAGAAAGAGAAAGAGAGAGAGCAGAAACTGACCCTTTCCATGTCTTCCCGACCTAACCCCTTAAGGGTGTAATACAATATAGAACTCAATACCAAAATCCCTTCTGTCATGTTTTTCGTTTCTTGGTCACATCTCGAGTGAATTTTCTATATCTTGATTTGATTAACCAATTTATCAATTCATCCATATGTTTATTTATCTAATTAGATTTATCCCATATCCATATTCGCTGTGTCAGCATGAAAGAGAAGATGGAACAGATGTGAGTAAAAAAAGAGAAATTTGTGGGTGACTTTTGTGAGTTGGATATTTTATGAGCCCTTTTTCAGACAACAAATAGCGCGTAGGTGTGAGTTATTACCTCCGACGACGAGATAGCGTTGGTTAGTTTGTTTGTAGGATAACTCAAAAAGTAAAAAAAAAAAAAAAAAAAAAAAAAAAAAAAATATTGTTATTATTATTTTTTTTTAAATTATTTTTATTATTATCAGCATTCATTTATGTCTTCATTCATTCATTTATTTGTTTATTTATTAATTTTTATTTTATTTTATCTATTTATTTATTTGTTTATTATTTTTTTTTTTTACCAGACGTGCGTTTTAGCCCAATTTAAATGCCATTCAATTTCGGTGATCCAAATCTCATAACTTATCAAGGAATTCATTGTGAGACAGAGAAACACTGTCATCGCCAATGTACTCGAGAAAGACGTGATTTTAGTGTAATTCTCAGTTGAATATTTTTATTGCAATAATGACCCTGTTGCCTTGGCGGAGGTATGCGCTCTCAGAGTACTTCTAGGAAACAGAAAGAATTTCTTGAGTTAGTCCTACATAAATATTGTTCTCTTTTCACTCATGAAATGAGAAATATAGCGAATGTAAAATAGAGATGAATATAATTGAAGAAATAATCACGACACAGAATCTTTGCGCATGTTGCATATTTCCCTTTTATTTTCGTTTTTGTTTCACATTTTTCGTAGGTCTCCGGGCATTATCCTGTATCTTATCTTTTTATTTATTCATATATTTCATTATTGGATCATATATTCATTTATTTCATTATTAGATCATATATTCATTTATTTCATTATTTATTTAATCATCTGTATAATTATTCAAATATGTTTTATATATTTATTTACATATAATTCATTTATATTATTATTATTATCATTATTATTATTGTTGTTATTAATGTCACTACTATTATCATTATCATTGTTATTATTATTATCCTTTTGTTATCATTATCATTATCATGATAATGATAATCTTTATCCTTATTACCGTCACCGTTATTTCTTTTATTGTCATTATTATCATCATTATTATTATTATTACTATTATTATTATTATCATTATTATTATTATCATCATCATTGCTATTATCATCCTTATTATCATTATTACTTTTATTATTACTATCATTATCATTGTAATGATGATTATTGTTATCCTTATCAACATTATCCTTAATGCTATTATTGTCATTATTATTGTTATTATCATTTTTTCTTTTTTTAATGTGCACCATCTTATGATGGGCATTTCACACTCTACATCGGAGTTCTACCCGAGCCCTGAGATGCCAAGCACTCTCCTCAAGATAAAGGCTGTACCAAGTAACGCTGTCTTCTGCAAGCACGGGACTATAAGAGGAATGTCTATTTGTTTAGGATGTTTTTCCAGCTGTTTGGAAACTGTTCCCAGTGCACCTACCACTACTGGGACTACAGCTGCTTTAACATCCCATAGTTTTATAATCTCTACACGCAGGTCTTGGTTTTTCTTAATATTTATTTGCTCTTTGGTGGTGATGTTTTGATCTCCTGGTACCGCAAGGTCAATAATAATACAATCTCTTTTCACCTTATTTAGAATTTCATTATCAGGCCTCCGGTGCTCTAGCACCTTATCAGCTTGTATTGTGAAATCCCACAGGATCTTACATTTTTCGTTCTCTTGCACTGGTTCTGGTGCATGCAAGAACAGCTTCTCATTGCAGTCGGTCGAGATTTTTTTGCACAGCAGCCAATGTATTTTCTTATCATTTATCATGTTGTTTTCGATACTGATGCTTTGCAAGATTAGAGCATGCACTTCCAATATGAGTAACACTTTTTCTTTTCTCTTGGCAAAGGCGGCATAATGGTGTCGTACTTGTTTTATCTATGCGAATTGGTCCTTAGGGCCTGTTCTTGTGCAGCTCAAATCAAACTTTCCGTTCCTCGTTTTAACTTTCCTCCTCTTAACCATTCTCATCTTTTCCTGTTTGTATATTCTTCTGTCTCACGGAGAAATTGCCCATGCAGTGTCTTTTCCTTCCACTCCCTTAGCCTGTCCGTCTTTCTTTCCTTGACCAGCACTGTTTTTAGTCTTTTCACAGATTTAAGCTCTTCTTCTGCAACTTTAAGTAGTCTCTCAGGGTTTTCGATGATGTACTTGCCAATACTTAGAACTTCCTCCTCAACACAATCTCGAACACTTATGAGTCCTCTACCTCTTAAATTTCTAGGGATATAAAGCCTTCCCACATTTACTCGGGGATGAAAGCCACCATGCATTGTTACTAACTTTTGGGTATTTCTGTCCATTCTTTCTAAGTCTTCGATAGTCCAATTAATCACACCTGCACCATACCTTACTGTTGCCACAGCCCATGTATTAATTGCCTTGATAACATTCCCTCCATTCAACTTGGACTTTAAAGTTGCCCTCACTTTGTTAATATATTCTTTCTCTGTTCTTTCCTTCATTTCCTTTTGGGATATATCACCTATTTTTACTATTTTCAAATATTTATAGCCTTCTATCTCGACTTTAACAGTAACGCCTTCTCCCAGATCTATTCTTTCACATTTTCATTCTTTCCCCCTTTTTAGGTCTAAAACTCCATATTTATGAATGCCAAGCGACATCCCTATATCCTCTGTGGCTTCCTTGGTTGTCCTCACGAGCGAGTTGATACCACTTTCACTGCTTCCATACGATTTCAGGTCATCCATAAATAATAAATGGTTTAATCTGGGCTTTTCTTCCCCAAAAGAATGTCCCTGCTTTAATTTTCGTAACACCTGTTCAACTTGCTTTAGCCATTCCGCACTTTCATTATGCTGGATTGGATTGTCCCATAAATTGCTCAGAAACTCTCTAGATGCCTCTGTATCAGGCACGACTTGTTCCCTTTTCCTCTTCCCACCAAGTTCTTCGTACAACACTTTTTTATTATTTCTAAATAGCTTATTCTGTCGATACTGAGTGATCCTTGAGACGAATCTTTTTAATCTTTCTTTCTTGGTAGATATTCTCTGCTTCAGTTCTTCCAAGGCCGTTTTAAGTCCTTTGGCTTTAAGACTATATTTCTTTTTTTTTCTGACCAAGCTTTTCCTGATGTTTACCATTGATCCAGTTTCCTTTGAACCATGCCTCAATACGGCCGAGGTCTTTCCTGTGTTTGCTAATGTCATTTTCAATCCGCCTCTTCCAAAAAGGGTCCTTTTGCTTTTGTTCTTTCTTTCTCTTTACGCCAACTCTTTCACAGACAAATATAGCTGCAGCTTTGATCATATCACGTACGTTATCAATGTTGCTAAGTCTTATATTGACCAGAATTTCATTAATTTTCTTTGTCTCGGTTTTAACTCGAACACTATCGCTTGCTCTCGACGATGGTACATTGTCGACATCTGTCTGGAGAATTTCCTTCAATCTGCTTACCAATTCATTGTCTTCTTGCCTGAACTCTGCAGACTCGATTTCACTCTCACTGTTTCTCACTTTGGATTCAATTTGCTCAATTTCGACTTCGTCTCTTTCTTCCATGTGACTTTCCCTATGCATTTGCTGCTCATCTGAACTTTCCTGTTGCACTCTGTTGTTTAATTTCTTTTTCAAATCTTCCAATTCAACTGCAGTAATGTTTTGGGTTTTAAGTATACTCCTGATTTGACATGCTAGATGCTGTTCTGAGATTTCAAACATTCCAAGATTTTACCACTCCAAGTGCATCCTCTGTCTGTAACCTCTCTTACCATCTATTAGAGCTTTCAGGTAACATAATATAGTTATTATCATTATTGTTGTCATTATTATTTTCATTATTGTTTTCTTATCATTCTTATTGTTATTATCACCATTATTATTATTGTTATGATCATTACCATTATTTTATTATCATCATAATCATTATGATAATAATATTATCCTTATCACCACCACCGTTACTCTTATTATCATCATTACCATAATTATCATCATCATCATCATCATTATCATCATTACTATCATCATTATCATAATTACCATCATCATCATCATCATTATCATCATTATCATCACCTTACACACAGTCCCCACCAACACTCTGTGGAAGGAAACAGATATTCAGTCCTGGTCTTTCTGTGTGATCGTGATGGATTGAGTTCGGTTCCTTGACAAAGTGGAAGGTTATGCAGGATATCTCCATAGTCTGTATTGCCTTTGCTTTCATTTTTCTTTCTGTCGGTCTTTCTTTCTTGTTTTTGTTGCTTTTGTTGTTTTTGTCATTATTATTATTATTATTGTTATCATTAGCATTACTATTATTCTCATCATTATCATTATTATTGCTATTATTATTATTATTATTATTATTATCATTATTATTATTTTTTTACTATTATTATTATTACTATCATTGTTGTTATAATTATTATCATTATTGTTATTGTTATCATTATTACTATTATTATAATATTTATTGTTATTATCATCATTATTATAATTATCATTACTATCTCCTTTTCCTGGTCGTCCTCCAATTCTCGCATGTAACAGAATATGATTGCTATTTCTTCTCTTATTTCTTCTCGTCCTCCTCCTCCACCACTTTCTCCTTGTCGTCCCCTTCTTTCACCTCTTTCCCAACCACTTCCTTTTCTTCTTTCTCCTCTTCCTCCATCGCTTCCTCTTCCTCTTTTACCTCTTCTTATTCCTCCTTCGCATTCCTCGTTTCTTGTTATCTTGATTCTCTGCCTTATTTCCGCTTCCTTAGTCCTTCCTCCTTCATCTCTCTCTCTCTCTCTCTCTCTCTCTCTCTCTCTCTCTCTCTCTCTCTCTCCGTCCCTCCCTCCCTCCCTCCCTCTCCCTCCCTCCATCTCTCTCTTTCTCTCTTTTATTTTATTTATTTTTTTATTATTATTTTTTAAATTTCTAGCCTGTAAAAAACGAGTGAAACCACGATATTTCATTCGTCTGTTAATCTCCCTCTTTCTCCCTATCTGTCTGCTTATCTGTCTTAATCGCTGTTTGATGTGACGTGAGTTTGTAGATTGAAATGGACATGTGGGCGTGTGCGGGTGTGGGCGTGATTAGTGCAGCCTTCTGAATCGGGGATAGACTGAGCTTATCATTCATAGTTGGCTTTTTTCCCCTCTATCTTCTCTTCCTCTTTATTTTCGTTTTTTCTTTTTCTTCTTTGTCACTCTTTTTCTTCTTCTTTTTCAATCTTCTATGTCTACTCATCTTTCTCTTACTGCTTCTTTTATTTTTATTTCTCTTCCCGTACCATTTGCTCCTCTTCCTCCTCCACTTATTTTCCTTCCTCTTCCTCCTTTTCTTCTCTTCTGTTTATATCTCTCGTATTTATTTCTGTTTCTCCTCTTCCTTCTCTTACACCTCTCCTCTCTCCCTCTTCCATCTTCTTATATTTCTCCACCTTCTTTTGTCATCTATCTCCTATTTTTTTTCTCTTCCTCCTCCTCTTCTCCTTCATTGTCTTCTCTTCTTTTCTCTCTTCCGTTTCTCCTCCACCCCTTGACCCTTCGTCTCTCTTTATCTTGATATTTTCTTACTACCGTTCATTGTCTTCTTTTCCTCATTCTCCTTTCTTTTCCTTCTTTTTCCTGTTTGTCATCTCCCTCATCTTTTCCCCATTCCTCCCTTCCCACCTCCTGCTGCTACTTACCCTCCTCCTCTTTTTCCTCCTATTCCTCGTCCTCTCATCCACTGACCTTCTCCTTCTCCTCCTGTTCCTTTTCATCTTCCTCACCCTCTGACCTCCTCCTCCTTAACCTCCTCCCCAGCTGCTGCTTTTCCTCCTCCTCTTCCTCCTCGTCTTCCTCACCCCCTGACCCTCTTCTCGACCTCCTCCTTTTTCTCCTCGTCATCCTCACCCTCTGACCTCCATTTTCTCTTCCTTTTCCTTCTCCTCCTCTTGTTCCTTCTCGTCTTCCTCATCCCCGGAGCTCCGTCTCCATCTCCTCCTCCCCTTTTTCCTCCTCCTTTTCCTCCTCGTCCTCCTCACCTCCTGACCCTCCTCTCGACCTCGCTGGCCTCACACGCCACAAAGGCGCAGATCCATATTAACCGCCAATGCCAAGTGGGTTTAAGGGCCGGGGGGTAGGGAAGGGGGGAGGGGGGAGATGGAAGGGGAGGGAGGAAGGAAAGAGGAAGACTTAGGAAGTTCGGGGGTGGGGGTGGGGAGGGAGTAGGGGAGGGGGGAAGAGAGGACAGGGTGGGAAGAGGAGGGGGAGAGGGAGGCTTAGGATGCTGGGGAGGGTGGAAGTGGAAGGGAAGGGAGTGGGGGAGAGAGAAGGTTTGGAAAAAGAGGGAAGGGGAAGGGAGTTTTGGGAGAGGGAGAGTTAGGAAGGGGGAGTGGGAGGAGACGGAGAGGGAGAGGGTTAAAGAGAGGGAGAGAAGGGGAGGAGGTGGGGGGGAGTGACAGGGGTGGCTAGGAAGGGAGGGGAGAGGAAGAGAGGGAGAAGGGGAGAGTTAGGAAACGGAAGGAGTGAGGAAGCGAGGGAAAGGGAGGGAGGGAGAGAGGTGGAGATGGAAAAGGGTAAGGACAAGGAAAGTAGAAGGAAGAAGAGAGAAAGAAGACAGGAAAGGAGCCAGAAAAGGAGGGGAGAGGAAGGAGGGAGAGAATACAATTGATTAAAGACAATTGATTCTGGAGGTTTTACAGAACACGCACATACTCACAGACGAATAACAATCATGAAGATTTCATCATACTCTTTAAATTATTTTTATATGAGTTTAAGTACCTCTTTGCTTCCTTGATTATATTTTCAAAATGATCTAAAACTAATAATAATAAAGTCGATACGCAACATCCATTTTTATTATTATGTATTTCAATTTATCATTAGCCTTATCTATAATTAGATCTTGGAAGGAATTGATTTATGGGACCAAGAAGACGAGGAAGAAAAGGGAAAAGGGGAGAAATGAATAAAGGAGAGAATGATTGATAAATAAAAATAACAAAAAAGCAAGCAAGTCAAAGAGAGAGAAAAGAAGAAACAAAAGAAAAATAAACAAGAATAAAAAAAGGAAAACATGGAAAAAGGAATAAGAGAAAAAGAATCAGGTGATCAATATATCATAAAAAAAAACAAGGGGATGTTAAAAAGCGCAAAAACAAACACAAAAAGCGAACAAATGGGTGAAAGAGAGAGAGAGAGAGAGAGAGAGAGAGAGAGAGAGAGAGAGAGAGAGAGAGAGAGAGAGAGAGTGAGAGAGAGAGAGAGAGAGAGAGAGAGAGAGAGAGAGAGAGAGAGAGAGAGAGAGAGAGAGAGAGAGAGAGAGAGAGAGAGAGAAGACAAACGAACCCATCGCCACAACATAAAACTGTCAACCCTACAGCTAGCTTTTCACACAATGTGACGGCCTGCACCTTCCACCTCCCCCTCCCCCTCCCCAATCCCTTCTACCTCCCCCTCCTTCCTCCCCAATCCCTATCCTCTCAACCCCCCTCCCTCCTTCCCTTCCCCAAATCCCCTCGACGTCCCCCTCCCCCCTCCCCAATCCCTTCGACCTCCCACCAAATCCCCATCCTCTCTACCCCCACCCTCCTTCCCTTCCCCCACTCCCCTCGACCCTCCCCCATCCCTTCCTTCCTCCCCCACCCCCTCCTCCTTCCCGAACCAGTAACGCATCGGTTCCAGGCCTCCCATACTGTCAAACTTGGATAGCTCCTTGGGATTAATTGCCGGCCGGTTCTCCTTCTGCAGCAGGGTAGATAAGGACTCACGCCTCCTCGGTTAGGGTCGCCCGCGCCGTTACGGGAGCCTTCCAGGAACCCCTTCAGGAGACCGAGCTTAGGAAGTAGATCACGGATGGCCTTTGTGTGATACGGGGAGGAGGACTGGACAACCGCCAGTCGTGGTGGTTTTGTCAATGAGGCAGTTCCGTGCTTTGTTCCACGGCTGAGGGGTGTCTATCTCTCGCTCTCCTTTTTTTTCTTCTTTTCTCTCTGTTGGGTTGTTTTATAGGGCTGTATTCGTTTCTCTTTTTCTTTCTCTTGTTGTCTTTTTATCTATTTGTTTGTATGTTTGTCTGTCTGCCTGCCTGTCTGTTTCTGTCTCTCTCTCTCTCTCTTTCGCTCTCTTTAGCCCCCCCCTTTTTGTGTGTGTGCGTGTCTCTCTCTCTCTCTCTCTCTCTCTCTCTCTCTCTCTCTCTCTCTCTCTCTCTCTCTCTCTCTCTCTCTCTCTCTCTCTTTCGCTCTCTTTACCCCCCCCCCTTTTTGTGTGTGTGCCAGTGTGTCTCTGTCTCTCTCGCTCTGTATTCATTGTAAA
>NC_091579.1:23846446-23851446 GCF_042767895.1 Penaeus vannamei
GAAATGCGTCTGATAGAGAGCAGATCAATGTGATGTGGTTTAAGGATGGGTGTAGGTAGATCGATGGATAGATGGATGGATGGGGTAGGTAGATAGATAGATTGTTGGATAGATTGATGGACAGGTAGGTAGGTAGACAGATAGAGAGATAGATTGTTAGATGGATGGGTAGATGGATAGGTAGGTAGATAGATAGAGAGAAAGATAGATAGATTGATGGATGGATGGGTGGACAGATAGATTGATGGATAGATAGATAGAAAGATAAATAGAGAGCAGATCAATGTAATGTGGTTTAAGGATGGGTGTAGGTAGATCGATGGATGGATGGATGGATGGGGTAGGTAGATAGATAGATTGTTGGATAGATTGATGGATAGGTAGGTAGGTAGACAGATAGAGAGATAGATTGTTAGATGGATGGGTGGATGGATAGGTAGGTAGATAGATAGAGAGATAGATGGATGGATGGATGGGTGGACAGATAGATTGATGAATAGATAGATAGAAAGATAAATAGAGAGCAGATCAATTCATGTGGTTTAAGGATGGGTGTAGGTAGATAGATGGATAGATGGATGGATGGGGTAGGTAGATAGATAGATTGTTGGATAGATTGTTGGATAGATTGATGGATGGATGTATAGGTAGGTAGGTAGATAGATAGAGCGATAGATTGTTAGATAGATGGATGGGTGGATGGATAGGTAGGTAGGTTGATAGATAGATAGATTGATGGATGGATGGGTGGATAGATAGATTGATGGATAGATAGATAGAAAGATAAATAGAGAGCAGATCAATGTAATGTGGTTTAAGGATGGGTGTAGGTAGATCGATGGATAGATGGATGGATGGGTAGGTAGATAGATAGAGAGATTGATGGATGGATGGATGGATAGATAGGTAGATAGATAGAGAGATAGATGGATGGATGGATGGATGGATGGGTAGGTAGATAGATAGAGAGATAGATGGATGGATGGATGGGTGGATAGGTAGATTGATGGATAGATAGATAGAAAGATAAATAGAGAGCAGATCAATGTGATGTGGTTTAAGGATGGGTGTAGGTAGATAGATGGATAGATGGATGGATGGGTAGGTAGATAAATAGATTGTTGGATAGATTGTTGGATAGATTAATGGATGGATGGATGGATGGGTAGGTAGGTAGGTAGACAGATAGATTGATAGATAGATAGATGGATGGGTGGATGGATAGGTAGGTAGATAGATAGAGAGATAGATTGATGGATGGATGGGTGGATAGATATATTGATGGGTAGATAGAATGATAGAAAGATAAATAGATAGGCTGATAGATAGGTAGATAGATAGATAGATAGGTAAATTATCTGACTGACAGATAGATAAATGAACTGATTGACAAATGTATGGACGGGCAAATAGATAGACAGAGAGGTAAACAGACAGAATCATAACTACATATAGATAAATATAAATAGATAAACAGGTGGGTAAACAGATGCCTAGAAGAAAGATACAGAAATAACCTTTAACTGATTTATGTGGAATAAAGGGATTCCTGATCCAGTCGGCTTTTGAAGGCTGTTATGCGGATATTCCAACATGTGCGACATATGTACGATTTACTAAACTGCGTGTTAACCTGACTCCATTCCTCTCTCTCTCTCTCTTCCTCATTCTCGCTTTCTCGCGTTCTCTCTCTTCTTCATTCTCTCTTTCGCCCGCTCTCTCTCTCTCTCTTCCTCATTCTCGCTTTCTCGCGTTCTCTCTCTTCTTCATTCTCTTTTTCGCCCGCTCTCTCTCTCTCTCGCCCGCTCTCTCTCTCTCTCCCTCTCTCGCTCTCTCTCTCTCTCTCTTTCTCTCTCTCTCTCTCTCTCTCTCTCTCTCTCTCTCTCTCTCTCTCTCTCTCTCTCTCTCTCTCTTCATTCTCTCTTTCGCCCGCTCTCTTTCTCTCTCTCTCTTTCTCCTCTCTCCCTCCCTCCCTCCCTCTCCCTCCCTCTCTCATTCTCTCTCTCTCTCTCTCTCTCTCTCTCTCTCTCTCTCTCTCTCTCTCTCTCTCTCTCTCTCTCTCTCTCTCTCTCTCTCTCTCTCTCTCTCCCTCTCTCTCTCTTCTCTCTCTCTCTCTCTCTCTCCTCTCTGTCTCTCTCTCTCTATTTCCCTCCTCGTCTATCCTCTCTTTCCTCTTCCTCTTCTCACCTCCCTACCCCCCTCTCCCCTCCGTCTCTTTCAAATCTCTTTCTCTCTCTCCCTCCCTTCCTCCCTTCAGTCCCTCTCTCCCGCATTCGTTACCTGAGGCTCCCAACCCTATACATCTTCTCCAAAGGTTGTTATTGACAGCCATAGAGGTAGTAAAGTGCAAGGCAAATCTTCGGTCTAACAGCCAGACCTGTATTGATATCCATACCTGATGTCGACGTTAGTTATCATATATATATGTATATATATATATATATATATATATATATATATATATATATATATATATATATATATATGTATATATATATATATATATATATATATATATATATATATATATATATATATATATATATATATATATATATATATATAAAGAATTAAACGTACATGTGAATTACCACTTCTCTCATTATTTCTCCTTCTTTTTCTCCCTCTCACTCTCTATCGCTCTTTTCTCTCTCTCTTACTCTCTATCTCTCTCTTTATACTCTCTTTTTTCTCTCTCTCTTACTATCTATGTCTTTATTATCTTTCTTACTCTATTTTCTCTCTCTATCTCTCTCTCTCTCCTCCCTCCCTCCCTCCCTCCCTCTCCCTCTCCCTCTCCTTCTCCCTTTCCCTCTACCTCTCCCTCTCTCTATCACTCTCTCCCTCCCTCCCTCTCCCTCTCCCTTTCCCTCTACCTCTCCCTCTCTCTATCACTCTCTCCGTCCCTCCCTCCCTCTCCCTCTCCTTTTCCCTCTACCTCTCCCTCTGTCTATCACTCTCTCCCTCCCTCCCCCTCCCTTTCCCTCTACTTCTCCCTCTCTATCACTCTCTCCCTCCCTCCCTCTCCCTTTCCCTCTACCCTCTCTCTATCACTCTCTACCTCTCCTCCCTCCCTCTTTCTCTTTCTCCCTTTCCCTCTACCTCTCTCTCTCTCCCTCCCTCCCTCTCTCTCCCTCTCCCTTTCCCTCTACCTCTCCCTCTCTCTATCACTCTCTCCCTCCCTCCCTCCCTCCCTCTACCTCTCCCTCTCTCTATCACTCCCTCCCTCCCTCCCTCCCTCCCTCCCTCTACCCTTTCCCTCTACCTCTCCTTCTCCCTCTCACTATCATTCTCTCCCTCTCTCTCCCTCTCCCTCTCCCTCTACCTCTCCCTCTCTCTTTCACTCTCTCCCTCCCTCCCTCCCTCCCTCTACCCTTTCCCTCTGCCTCTACCTTTCCCTCTACCTCTCCCTCTCTCTCCGCCTCCCTCCCTCCCTCTCTCTCCCTCTCCCTTTCCCTCTGCCTCTCCCTCTCTCTATCATCCCCCCCCCTCCCTCTCCCTATGCTTCAATACCAACTCCTAAAGAGAAGGCGTCAGAAATCACGCCTCTGACGCAATAGTGATGAAGGCCATCGCTAGGACATGCTTTCCTCGAATGAGTCTGCGTGACAAGGCGACTGACAAGCATTGGGCGTCTGGAAGCACGTGGCATCCAGAATTCGGAAACACGTGACATGAGGAAATTCTTGGGTTAGGAGGCATGTGAACCCAATGGCGTCGCGTATATTAATGATGTAACATTTTTTATTGCCTTTTGTGTAGTTTTCTTTAGCTTTCGTTATGCTTATGTATTCACTATTTTCTCCTTTTATGTCTTATGTTCCCGTCTTTTCAACATGTCAAGTTCGAAAGAATTGTAATGTCAGAAAAAAATTACAGTATAATTTGTAGGTTTCTCACTAGAAGCTAAATAAATTAACTAATAAAATATATTGAAAGTAGATAAAGTTTGATCAAACATGAATCAAAATGTACTCCGTACGTGACACTACCTCAGACTTGTACACTATATTCTAAGATTATATTATATTATGTAACTGACCTTTTTTGTGTGTGTGTTACAGAATTCTAAGGCATTTTCAAAATTACTGGTCTTTATTTTGGTAACTGTTTCCTCGAGATAAAGGCTTAAGCAAATATAACATTGAAAATAAAAATGAAGTGACTTGAAATAAGAATGTAAATAAAGTTTCTGTGAAATCATGAGGTCATGTTCAGAGACCGTGAGCGGGATTTACGCTTCATCCTAGAATAAGTTTATTATCTTTTGAGGATGTGGAACGCACGTTTTAAGATCGGTGAAAAGGTTGTGTGTGTATTATCAGGAAAAGAAAGACACGCACACACACACATGCACACAAATACACACACAGACAAACAAGCAGACACACACACACACACACAGACAAACACACACACACAGACAAACATACAAACACACACACATGCACACAAATACACACACAGACAAACAAGCAGACACACACACACACACACAGACAAACATGCAAACGCACATACACACAGACAAACATGCAGACACACACACACACACACACACACACACACACACACACACACACACACACACACACACACACACACACACACACACACACACTATGATCGTTCTCCATCGTCCCGGTATCATATTCTCACTCAAAACACGGCGACTTTTTACCAAGAAAAAGGCAAATATTTTTCATGAAATTCCTCTCACTTCCCAGCCACTGCGATCGTCATCTCAGCAAGGAAATTTACAGGAAAACCAAAAACTAAAAACTAAAAAAAGAAGAAGAAAAAGAAAAAGAAAGAAAGAAAGAAAGAAAGAAAAAGAAGTAGCAGAAGAAGAAGAAGAAGAAAAAACATATATATGTATATATATATAATAAAAAAATGCACCCAGGTACATATTAATTAATGTTATATTAGAGTTATGTAATAGTTGCAGGCTGATGATATACTAAAATGTGGTTATCAGATGATTCAATAGAACCTGG
>NC_091579.1:23884213-23886713 GCF_042767895.1 Penaeus vannamei
ACCGGATGGCAGCTGCTGCACGGAAGGGAGGACGAGTTGGAGGCCCAGTCCGACGACCTCAAGGACCGGATGGCAGCTGCTGCACGTCTGAAGGACGAGTTGGAGGGGCAGTCCGACGGCCTCAAGGACCGGATGGCAGCTGCTGCACGTAGGGACGACGAGTTGGAGGGTCAGTCCGACGGCATCAAGGACCGGATGGCAGCTGCTGCACGTAGAGAGGTCGAGTTGGAGGCCCAGTCCGACGGCCTCTAGGACCGGATGGCAGCTGTTGCGCGTAGGGAGGACGAGTTGGAGGCCCAGTCCGACGGCCTCAAGGACCGGATGGCAGCTGCTGCACGAAGGGAGGACGAGTTGGAGGCCCAGTCCGACGGCCTCAAGAACCGGATGGCAGCTGCTGCACGTAGGGAGGACGAGTTGGAGGCCCAGTCCGACGACCTCAAGAACCGGATGGCAGCTGCTGCACGTAGGGAGGACGAGTTGGAGGCCCAGTCCGACGGCCTCAAGGACCGGATGGCAGCTGCTGCACGAAGGGAGGACGAGTTGGAGGCCCAGTCCGACGACCTCAAGAACCGGATGGCAGCTGCTGCACGTAGGGAGGACGAGTTGGAGGCCCAGTCCGACGACCTCAAGGACCGGATGGCAGCTGCTGCACGTAGGGAGGACGAGTTGGAGGCCCAGTCCGACGACCTCAAGGACCGGATGGCAGCTGCTGCACGGAAGGGAGGACGAGTTGGAGGCCCAGTCCGACGACCTCAAGGACCGGATGGCAGCTGCTGCACGTCAGAAGGACGAGTTGGAGAGGCAGTCCGACGGCCTCAAGGACCGGATGGCAGCTGCTGCACGTAGGGACGACGAGTTGGAGGGTCAGTCCGACGGCCTCAAGGACCGGATGGCAGCTGCTGCACGGAAGGGAGGACGAGTTGCAGGCCCAGTCCGACGGCCTCAAGAACCGGATGGCAGCTGCTGCACGTAGGGAGGACGAGTTGGAGGCCCAGTCCGACGACCTCAAGAACCGGATGGCAGCTGCTGCACGTAGGGAGGACGAGTTGGAGGCCCAGTCCGACGGCCTCAAGGACCGGATGGCAGCTGCTGCACGAAGGGAGGACGAGTTGGAGGCCCAGTCCGACGACCTCAAGGACCGGATGGCAGCTGCTGAACGAAGGGAGGACGAGTTGGAGGCCCAGTCCGACGGCCTCAAGGACCGGATGGCAGCTGCTCCACGAAGGGAGGACGAGTTGGAGGCCCAGTCCGACGGCCTCAAGGACCGGATGGCAGCTGCTGCACGTAGGGGGACGAGTTGGAGGCCCAGTCCGACGGTCTCAAGGACCGGATGGCAGCTGCTGCACGTAGGGAGGACGAGTTGGAGGCCCAGTCCGACGGCCTCAAGGACCGGATGGCAGCTGCTGCACGAAGGGAGGACAAGTTGGAGGCCCAGTCCGACGACCTCAAGAACCGGATGGCAGCTGCTGCACGTAGGGAGGACGAGTTGGAGGCCCAGTCCGACGACCTCAAGGACCGGATGGCAGCTGCTGCACGTAGGGAGGACGAGTTGGAGGCCCAGTCCGACGACCTCAAGGACCGGATGGCAGCTGCTGCACGTAGGGAGGACGAGTTGGAGGCCCAGTCCGACGGCCTCAAGGACCGGATGGCAGCTGCTGCACGTAGGGGGACGAGTTGGAGGCCCAGTCCGACGGTCTCAAGGACCGGATGGCAGCTGCTGCACGTAGGGAGGACGGGGTGGAGGCCCAGTCCGACGGCCTCAAGGACCGGATGGCAGCTGCTGCACGAAGGGAGGACGAGTTGGAGGCCCAGTCCGACGACCTCAAGGACCGGATGGCAGCTGCTGCACGTAGGGAGGACGAGTTGGAGGCCCAGTCCGACGACCTCAAGGACCGGATGGCAGCTGCTGCACGTCGGAAGGACGAGTTTGAGGCCCAGTCCTCTCCTCTCAATCTTCCCACTCCTCCACCCACGACATCTTCCTCTGGCATCAGTGATGTCACTGAAAATTAGAGACAGAGACAGAGACAATAGAGAAGGAGACAGAAACGGAGGGAGAGACAGAAACGTTCGGACATCCCTGTAGATGAGAACGCCTCTGATATCTCATGTTCTTCCACTCCCCCACTACCTGATACCCAGGATGACGACATCTCCTCATGTTCTCCCACTCCCCCACTATTCTCCCTCTGACATCTCTGCCGATGAAAAACAGAGACAGAGGCGGAGGGAGACAAAGCGAAAGTAATAAAACCCTTGATAGAGGAGGAGGATGCGAGGAAGGCGCTCAAGATGCCGTGATCGTGCTAAATAATGTGTGTAATGACTCTTTCATATATAATACACAGACAGGCAGAGGAAGAGAGATACGCCGAGAGAAGGAAAGAGACAAAACAGACGGTGGATCAAAGAAGTGCGAAAGCCAAGTGAATGCGCAAGAAGTGCATTGCGGCGCCACGCAGAATGCAATGTCAACCAAATGATATATGACGATGCACGA
>NC_091579.1:23891713-23894213 GCF_042767895.1 Penaeus vannamei
TCTCCTTAAAAGGCAAACACAAAGCTAATGGAAAAGTCGATCATTTCTAATCTCACAGAATCGTGGGCTCAAGACATCAACTGATGACATTTTAGAAGACATGGAACCAGGGATCCGTAGTTCCTTGGCATCTTGAGTCTCCGTAGGGGCGGTTTTAAAACAAATAGGGGTGTTGGTGGGCACACGACTGAGTAAAGTGATGAACCGGGAACCTACAAAATACATTCCACCAGAGGAACCGAAAACAAACAGCGTGAGAATGACATCTTTTGTTATGAGTGTAGGTCTGTTTGTAAAATGGTGGCTGGCTCAAAAGACAATCAGCTTATGGTAAAATTTACTTTTTTTCACTACACTTACTTTCCTTTACATATTGACCTGCGCTAAAAAAAAGTTAACTTTTTGGTAGCTTTGGTTAGCAGAATAACTAAAACACTTGTGAACAGATATATATATATATATATATATATATATATATATATATATATATATATATATATATATATGTATATATATATATATATATATTTATATATATATATATATATTTATATACATGTATGTATATATATATATATATATATATATATATATATATATATATATATATATATATATATATATATTTTTTTTTTTTTTTTTTTTTTTTTTTTTTTTTTTTTTTTTTTTTTTTTTTTTTTCGATGTGTCTTAGCCAAACTTAGATGCCTTTAAAGTTTGATAGTGATCTGGATCTTGCGCACATGAAGTCAAACATTTTTAAACTATATATATATATATATATATATATATATATATATATAAAAACAGTTGTGCTGTTGCCTACCTTAGATGTCATTCCATTTCGGTGATCCATATTGTCCTCCTGATCCAGCAATTTTTTTAAAGGATTCATTAGTAACGAGAGATCTGGAAACGCGGTCGTCACCAGTGCACTTGAGAAAGAGATATCTTTAATGTAATTTTTAAATGAATTTCATCAATATTTCCTCGCTTCAGTGATCCTATTGCCCTGGCGGAGGTATGCGCTCTCTGAGAACCTAGTTTCTTGTGCGATTTGTCATGATCGAACGTCTATCTGCGCGCATGTGTGGCCAAGTGATCATGCTCACTTAAGTGTATTCCATTTTGTATTTGTTTATGTGACACTTTAGATAAGATTATTTTGCGTGTTCTGGGGATATATGTTTATGTCTCTAAATCTGATTCAAGAATGTGTTTAAATCCATGTGTTTAATTTTATAGGTAATTTTCAGTGGACACAAAATTGTCTTCTTATGTTTGTGGTTATTTGCCTTGAAACGTATTTGATTGATTGCCGTAAACATGTATTTATTTTTTTTAATCTTGATTCTCAAATATTTACTTTCTTTAATAACGTTGAGTTTATTCGTCTTATTTTTTTTTTAGATAGAATTTTTTGTGAGATAGAAATGTTTAATCACTGCATATGAAATGGAAAAGAAATTGTATGTTTGCACACACACACACACACACACTCACACACATGCTATATATATTTACATACATACATATATGACTATTTGTAGGATCAGCGAAAGTGATGTCAATAAAGCAAGATTGCACAGGAGAAGGTTAGCCTGACAGACCTTTAAGAATGTTTGGTAAGACATTTGATCTCAATTCTTTACGTAGAAGAGCACATTTCTTAAAGTTTATTTTCTCCTCCTCCTCTTAAATTTTCATTAATTTTTTTCCTTTATTTCTATTTTTGTCTCCCTCTCTTCGCAGAGCATCTAAAATTAATAAATAGATAGAAACACATTGCACATAAACATAGCACCACATTATCATCATTCCTTTCAAGTTAAGTCCCAATTTCCCGGAATATTTTCCTCAATCGAATCAGCTTAGCAAAAGTGCTTTAGATTATATAAGATCGCAGGTACATGCTGTGTCGACGCAATCTGGCAACCGTAGAAGATCAATTCCAAAAAAACTCAAAGACTTCGATTGATTAAACGTACGTATGTTATCTTCAAGAAATTCTCATGAAGGGCGTGCAAGCGAAATCAGCAATTGCAGTATTGACGAATAGCACACCAAAGCTGGAGGAACGAAAATCATATAATGATAATAACGATAATGATAATAATAATAATAATGATAATAATATTAATAATAGTAACAGTAATAATAATAATAATAATAATAATAATAATAATAGTAATAATAATAATAATAATAATAATAATAATAAGGATGATAATATCAATAATAATAACAATAATTACATTGATTATGATGATGATAATAACAATGATAATGAAAATAACAATAACAACAGTGTTAAAATTAAGCATTACGATAATAACAATAACGATAATAGTAATGCTAACAATAACAATTGTATAAATGATAACGATAATGAATATGATGATAACGATAATAATGATGATATCGATAATAATGATGATATAACAATAATAATAATTATAAAAACGATAATGAAAATAATTTTCATTTTCCCCAAAAATGAT
>NC_091579.1:23904213-23909213 GCF_042767895.1 Penaeus vannamei
ATTATCATTATTATTATCATCATTATTTTTTACTATTATTATTATTATTATTATTATTACTATTATTATCATTAGTATTATCATTAGTATTATTGTTACCATTATAATCAAAATCCTCAGTAATTATCATGATTTTCATTATTATCCTCATTATTATTATTATCTTTGTTATATTCATGATTGTCATTATGTTTACATTTATAATGATCTCCATTATTGTTTTTATTGTTGTTATTGATATTATTGTCATTATTGTTACTTTGATCATAAACATTATTACAATCTTTACTGACAGCATTTGAACAATTCTTTTTCTTAATTTTACTTGCAGCAAATGAAGTATTGTCTCCGGAAATTTAGTGTTCCACTCGAAAAGGTAGAGAAATGCAACAAGGAAAAAGAAAAGAAAAGGCAGAATCTTAAATGTAAACCGAAAATCCTGTTTTTATACTACAATGCAGCTACTACATTATTAATTTGCGGTGAAGGTAAACTCTACTGACTAAACACAAAAGGATGATATTCTAAAATAAATATATATACATATAAAGAGATATATATCGTTTTTACGATGTAGCAACGACTATATTTAAATTTAAAATCTTTCCTGTAGAAACCTGTGTTATATATCCTCATCATTGGTATATTCAGAAGGAATATATAAATCTGATAAAGTGATTTCATTGAAAAATTATCGGTGTCATATATTTCTTTCAATTTTATTTGATTTTATAATCATTCATTTTTTACATACATTCATATGTCAGTGCCAGCAGAATATTTTTTATTTCATCTTTTTTTTTCAACTTTCTTTCTTTTTTTTTTCTCTGCCTATCATGGTGCTCCATTTTTCTCTTTTCCATCTTAAGGGGTAAATGGTATTTGAGAATCCTACGTAGGTGCGATTGTACTGCAATCTAGATTAACGGGAACTGGTGTTGTCTTGAAAATATTCGGAATAGAAAGTATGAGACTTAAAAGCAAGATAAATGAAAGGATAATTTGACTGAGAAACGGAAAACGTGGATAAAGAACGGGATGCTAAGACAGAGACAGAGAGAGAGAGATAGAGAGAGAGAGAGAGAGAGAGAGAGAGAGAGAGAGAGAGAGAGAGAGAGAAAGAAAGACAGAAAGAGAAAGAGAAAGAGAAAGAGAGAGAGAGAGAGAATCAGAATGAAAGAGAAGAGAATGCTAAGACAGGGAGAGAGAGAGAGAGAGATAGAGAGATAGAGAGAGGTGAGAGGAGATTAAAAAAAAAGAAATAGAACATGACGAGGAAAGAAAGTAAAAAATATATATATATAATAATAATAAAAAAAAAATAGATAAAAATAAAGGAATACCGAATGATATATATATATATATATATATATATATATATATATATATATATATATATATATATATATATATATATATATATATATACACATTCTAACGACTCATGGGAATATCAACAATCGCAACCTAAAAAGATAATAATCAAACTAACAGATACCTAAAAAATAAAGTCAAGCTCAAAATCCGATGCTCAGCCAAACAGCCAAAGCAACGGGACACACAGGGCTTAGAAGACACAACCCTTTAGTCACTCGCTTCCCCATCCTTCCCGCTTCGCTCTGGCCACTAGAATCTCCAGGAACAAGGTCAGGACAGAGACCACGGCGCCGGCCACGAGAAGCACGAAGGTCCCAGCCAAGTCCAAGATGTTCAGGGGCCTTAGAGGGGCCTTTGTGCTGGATCCGATGCAGCGAGATACCGGCCAGTACTTCTTCTTCCAGACGGCCATTAACCCCGACTGGATCACCTCAAGGATGCTGTGGAGTGGAGGGAGGTTATAGGTGCATTATTTGAAGGGTTGGATATCTTCTTTTCCCATTTTCTTTTTATCTTTTTTTTCTCTCTTTCTCTCTCTCTATCTCTCTCTCTCTTCTCTTCCCTCTCTCTCTTCTCTTCCTTTTCCCTCTCTCTCTCTCTCCCTTTCCCCTCCCCCTCTCCAACCATCTCTGCCCTCAAACTGCCCCCAAACCAATCAAAGATACTCACTGTATCGTGAAGACATCCCTGTAGGGTGATCCAGACTGCAATATAATGCCAAACCTCGTCGAGAAGAAGTGATCCCTGACAACGGTCATGCGGCACTCTCCATACAGCGCCTCTTCGTCAGCCACAGCGAACTCCAGCCAAGAATTGTCCTGTGAGGATTTAATTTACGTTTTTTTAAATTTGCGTTGGTAGGGTAGGATTTATGGTCGCTGATGGTTGTTGTTTTTGGGTATGCGTAGTGTGATTACGCCTTATCAAAAGGGGGTACTATATATGGATATTATTTGTCATGGTTGTGATAGCTTGACGAGAGGAGCAACGTTAACAGGTAAATTATATAAACAAAGAATAATGAAATGATATGTTACTTATCCAAAGAAAGTCGAAATTAACGCGGTTCCTTCCGTATATTGATAAGTATTTGGCTGTACATCGCCTACAGGTTATGTCTAAAAGCTTAATATACACTCGGTCACAGTACTTTTTACTCATTAACGGTAATTTTCTATATTACCTCCGCCTCTCCAATATCGACGATTTTGGTATCGTTGGATTCCTCTCACTGTCCATATTGCAAACATATAGTTTTTATTGCGCGGAAACCCCCCGGAAACCCCCCCGTTAGCGACAAACTTGGCCCCGATAGCAGGGGAGGGCATGGAAGGTTCCAGGGAAAATGCAGGGTTGAATAACACTAATAATATAACCCACAGTGAAAATAACCATGGTTATTAACATGACTTTCCATTGCAGGGGGCTGCGCCCCCTGAGACCCCCCCTGAGGGGGGGCAGCCGCCCCCCAACCCCTGCCCAGGACACAAAATATCCCCCACGTATTCACGGCAGGATAGAGCGCACACGAACTAGATGCATCGAAAATGGCGCAAAACCCGGCGACCCGACGAGGGCGGGTCACCGCCGCTCTTCTGTTCATGGTATACCTTGGTCATCCTGATTATACTACAATCGTATCTGTATACAATGTTGACTATATCAAGGTTAGTATGCTGATTCAGTGGGAATGTTACGAGGTAAATGTAATACGTCCACCGCTCCGAGATCGCCGATAACTGTGTAACGCTCTAGCCTGCCGGGAATACGTGGTGGAGGTTTTGTTTCCTCGGCGGGGGTTGGGGGGCGGCAGCCCCCCCCCCTAGGGGGGGTCGCAGGCGGCACAGCCCCCTGCAGTGGAAAGTCATGTGAATAACCATAGTTATTTTCATTGTGGGTTATATTATTAGTGTTATTCAACCCCGCATTTTCCCTGGAACCTTCCATGCCCCCCCCTGCTATCGGGGCCAAGTTTGTCGCTAGCGGGGGGGTTTCCGCGCAATAAAACCTACATATTTGCATTGTATAGATTGAGAGGAATCCGATATCGGAGAGGCGGAGGTAATATAGAAAATTACTCTCATTAACACCTATGTATCTGTTTATCCATATAATTTAGAACAAGAGTGTCTGTAGGATAAGTTAGAAAATCCGGAGAACGATTATCCTCCTAAGATGCAATAAGTAACAGGGAAAGCTGGATCAGTAGCAACCCGAGGTGTCCTGACGTCTATTTTGATGATTGTTCAGTGAAATTATAGCCATTAAAATCATTATTTCCCATCCTTTTTGAAAATTGAAAAGACCAAAATCATCGACCATATTCACAAAGCATCCACAACTTTCGCGACGTCATCACAACAAACCCCCAGATGCTCTTTCCAGAAAAAAAAAAAAAAAAAAATCAGACGCCAAGACACCTCCTCGAGTTGCTCCTGATCAAGCCTTCCCGTCCCCCCAAAAGGTCACCTCGAGGTACGCGAACTTCTGAGTCCGAACCGCCTCGACGCCCTCATCGAAACTCCCGACGAGGAGCCCCGGTCGATCCTTGTGCAGCTGCCCTACCATGCCGAAGGTGGTGTCGGGGGCAGAGTTCTGGAAAGTCGGGTGCGTTGTGAGTCGGGTGTATTTGGGAAGATGAGGGTGAAACGTCGGGTATTTGGGAAGATGAGGGTGAAAAATCTGGTGTGTTATAAAAGTTGTGACGGAAACCGGTTGTCAATCAGGTGTATATGGAAAAATGAGGGTGACAAATCGGATGTATTTATGAAAGTTGTGATAGAAATCGTCTTATTTTATATATATTTTTTTCTTTTTTAATGAGGGTGAAAAATCGTGAGGGTTTATAATGTGATGAAAATCGGGTGTATTTTGTAACAGAAAACTGCGAGAAAAAAAAAACGGATGTATTCAGATATTTGTTATCAAAATCGGTTATATCCAGAATACTGTAGTGAGGAGGATAGATCATGCTTGGAAAATCATGATAATAATAATAATAATAATAAATGATAATAAAAATATGTATTTAGAAAATTATGAAATAACCAATTGTATTTGAAAAATCATAAATCATAATCGGTTGTATTTGAAAAGAAAGAAAGAAAAAAAAAACGCAATTATAAGTATGATTTACTCGATTCATTTGCGTTTTTCTTTGGTCTTCCACATCCATATTGATGACGTCACGGTTACGAATCCGTTCAAATATGGGAAACTAAGATGAAAGGATCTAAGCAGAGTAAATGCTAAAACGCTAATAATACTTCTTTTATTTTCGCTTTACTTTCAATAATTTGTACCCCCACCCCTCCACTGAAATACATTTAAACAGGAAAAATTAAGAGTAAATATTGAAACGCACTAAAATTACTTTCTTTTTTAATTTTCGTTTTATTTTCAATCATTTGTAACGCCCCCCCCCCCTTCCACACACACACACCACCTTTTTTTTCTTCAGCAAAGTTAAGTTTAAGTTTTCTTCAGCAAAGCAGAGTTCAGCAAATAACGTTCGTTCATTTTCAGCGACTTACGGCCGGTTTGTTAGAATTGTGCGAGGCCCGACCCAAAGAATATTCGTATACTTGACATGCATAGATTAAGAAATAAATGCATATTTATCA
>NC_091579.1:23946713-23949213 GCF_042767895.1 Penaeus vannamei
GTAAGAAAATGAAACAGAAGGGATAGATAGAGAAAGAAAGAAAGACAGAAAAAATAATAAGAGAAAAAAAAACAGAAAAGAGAGTCATCAGATTATATATATATATATATATATATATATATATATATATATATATATATATATATAAATATATATATATATATATATATATATATATATATATATATATATATATATATATATATATATATATATAGATAGATAGATAGATAGATAGATAGATAGATAGATAGATAGATAGATAGATAGATAGATAGATAGATAGATAGATAGATAGATAGACAGACAGATAGATACATACATACATACATACATACATACATACATACATACACATATATATATATATATATATATATATATATATATATATATATATATATATATATATATATATATATATATATATATTCATTCTCTATGTATCCTCATGACCTCAGTAACTCCGATCTCATCCAAGCGCCACATTTATTGATATAAATTCGATATTCTGAAAGCTCGATAGAGGGAGACACGTCAGCTGATCGCTCTATATGTATTCCAACGGCTCTAAAGTGCTGCAAACTCTGCGCTACGACCTCTAAATGGACAGCCAATTAAACCCTTAATGGAGAAAGTTGCACTGGATACGACCAAGAGAGAAAGAGAGAAGAGTGAAGAGTGAGAAAGAAAGGGCATGTGAACAAGAGACGGAGAGGAAGAGGAGAGAGAGCGGGGTGGGGTGGGGTGGGGGTGGGGGGTAGAGTGTGAGGGGAATCGAGGTCGTATGAGTGGTGGAGGGTCGTGGTAGCGGGGGTGGGGGTCGTGACCGGCGAGAGGGGGGCGTATGAAGGGAATACGGCTCGTGTGTGGGGGTAGGGGTAGGGGTCGGATGAGTGGGGGAGGGGTCATGTGAAAGGCAAAGGAGTCGTGTTAAAGGAATAGGAGTTTGCCTGTCTGCTTGTCAGTCCCTCCCCCCCTCCCTCTCTCTCTCTCTCTCTCTCTCTCTCTCTCTCTCTCTCTTTCTCTCTTTCTCTCTCTCTCTCTCTCTCTCTCTCTCTCTCTCTCTCTCTCCTCTCTCTCTCTCTCTCTCTCTCCCTCTCCCTCTCTTCCCGCGACCCTATCATTCCCTCTGTTTGTGCCGCCGTGTTGTTGCGTGTTCCTCCTCGCTCGTGTTCGCAAAGGCAAGAGACGAAATAGCCTCCTAATAGGGTTCGTGCAAGTTGAATTTGCAACAAAGACCGACTCCCTTTCATCTACCCTTTCCTTATTCTATTTTTTTCTTACTCCTTTGCCTTAGAACGAACTTAGTTGCAGAGAAAGCCGCATGGGAAATGTTCTCCGTCGTCCTTTCAGTCCTCCTATTCCGTAAGGGTGAATATTGGGGTCTTAAAACGTGTCTCGGGCGACCTTCCATACGATCAATCATGGACCGTGACTGATCTTATTAATTGCAGGAAGAGGAAGCGAGCAACGTTGTCTATTTATACCCTTAATTGTTTTTTTGTTGTTGTTTTTTGAAAGTTTTATGCACGATACCTGCTACCTATTATTTTCTTTTTGTTAGGATTATTATTTTGAATTGTCTCACTTTCAGCAGATGAATTACCTTCATCAAATAAAATCCATCTTGAATGTTTGTACTTTCACTTAATTTGTATCGAACCTCCCTCTATTTGACCACCTGAGTTACCTTCCCCCATTAGCACCAACGCCACCTCCCTCTCTACCACCTGGATTACCTTCACCCTAATCACTGCCACCACCTGTATTTTCACCCACTCGGGCTTGGCTTCACCTGAATATTCCCCTGAACAGACACTTCACCTGCAATATACCACCTATTTTTTCTTTCTCTCTTTTTTTAACCCTCCCTATTTCACCTGCAATATTCCACCTTTTTTTCTTTATTTCTTTTTTTTTTTTTTAGCCCTCCCTACTTCACCTGCAATATACCACTTTTTTTTTCTTTCTTTCTTTTTTAACCCTCCCTATTTCACCTGCAATATTCGTTTTGTAACCCTCCCCTACTTTCTCCCATGAAACGTCATCCACCTATACTCTTACCACCTGAACCACGTCACCTGCGAGGCTACCTGAGCGAGGTTGGGTGTTCAGGTAGGTTCCGACCGCGTGGATATTGGACGGATATTAAACGTAGCAGTTGGTGTCATATGGGAAGAGGGAAAGGGAATGAAGTCTGTCTATTTGTCTGTTTGTCTGTCTGTCTATTTATTTCTCTATATCTCTATCTGTCTAGATATCTCTCTGTCTCTCTCTCTCTCTCTAACTGTCTGTGTATTTGCCTGTCTGTTTGTCTGTATGTCTGTCTATTCATCTATCTATCTGTCCATCTATCTATCTAATATTAATGTATATATCCGTATTCTTATCTATCTATCTATTTATCTATCCTTATATATATGTACTTATTTTTCTTTACATCTCAGTATCTACCTATCTCTCTGTCTATCTATCTATCTGCGAATTTATCTGTCAA
>NC_091579.1:23956713-23961713 GCF_042767895.1 Penaeus vannamei
CTCATTCTCGCTCGCTTTCCCTCCCACTTTCCCGTTATTTATTCCTTCTGATCTCTCTCCAACTCTGACCCCCTTCCCATCTCTCTCTCTCTCTTCCCTCCCTCCCTCTCTCTTTCTTTATCTCCCATCTCTCTCATCTCTCTTGTTCATTTTTCCATTCTTCCCTTTTCCCACGTCTTTCCCAACTTCAAGGAACGGAATTTCATCTTATGGCATTTTCTCATAACAGCGGCCCTCCATGTTTACGAGAAAAGCGTCCCCACACATTAGTCACAAGTTTCCCGACTTATTATACGCGAGTGTACTAAATCACCTGCTTTTTCTGGCATTTAAGTGGATGAAATATATGTGGGTTTAATGTCTCCCTTGTTGACGTTTCAGTAATGGTTAGATCTGTTTTGATTTCAAGAGGTATATATACTTGTTTTTCTTATATATACCCTCTCTCTCTCTTCTAGACACTTGTCTATAGATATACAAATAAATATGTAGCAAACCTAAAATATCTGCTGTATATCTCCACCTCTCTCTCTATCTAACTTTCTCTCTCTTCCTTCTAAACACATGTATATAGATAAACAAATAGATATGTAATAAAACTATACTTCTGTATATCTGTTACAGTATATGACCAAATCATCGTTTCGATATTTTTATTTCTTGATATTACAAAAGCTTCTCATTTTCAGTCCTTCTGCACAAGGTACAGATCTTGCTGTCCATTATACTGCCTAATATCTATCTACGGACTTTTCACTCCTTGTTTCACCAATGCAGTGTTTAATTACTATTATTATTTAAAAGATGATACATGAGTTTTCATGCTCAGAAGTCCGGTGCTAATCTCTCTTGTAGAAGAAAAATCAATAATCGAGGTATATGATTTTCTCTCCTCCTTTCTCCCTCTCGATCTCTCTCTCCATTACACTATATATGCGCAATACGAAAATTGGTATATATATATATATATATATATATATATATATATATATATATATATATATATATGTGTGTGTGTGTGTGTGTGTGTGTGTGTGTGTGTGTGTGTGTGTGTGTGTGTGTGTGTGTGTGTGTGTGTGTCTGCAAAGCATCACTCTGCTAAGCATACCAGACAAGGTTTTCGTGACCACGTACTAAAGCACCAAAGACCGGAGCTGTCTGTATTTACTCATAGCAGGTCCTCAATAGACCCTATCCTACCGCTTCGAGTCATTGTGGAACGCCGCCATGAATTCAGCCGTGGGCTGCGTGTTTGGTTTGATGCATCATGAGTTGCTAAGGGAGATCCTGAGACAAATGGGAATTCCAACACGGATTATTATTTTAATAGGAAGCCTATATGCCAGTACCGTAACTGCTGTAAAGTGTGGTGGCGGCCTGTCAAGCTTCTTCCCTGATAGTTCAGGAGTGAGGCAAGGCTATGTCCTTGGACCAACTCTTTTCAACACTTACATGGATTGGATATTGGGCAGAACTACTATCCTAAGTCACTGGAATAACACTGGACAATATCAAGGTCACGGACCTTGACATTGCCGATGATGTTGCTATACTATCTGAGTCTTGATGCATTCAACAATGAGGTGAAGCCCTTTGGGCTTAGAAGTCTCCTGGACCATGACCAAAATCCAGGGAACCTTTTCAGTCGATTCATGCTTGAGATGTAGATATTGTAGACAGTGAAGTTTATATACCTTGATAGTATAGTTCATGCCTCTGGACTGTCAGACCAGGAAGTCAGCAGATGGATTGATCAAGAAGCATTTGGAGGTGCCGCTACCTATGCAGGACAAAGTTATGCGTCTTTACGACTTAAATACTGCCAGCTTTGCTCTATGGAAGCGAAATCTGGACACTATCCAGTGCCTTGAGGTAATGTCTCAATGCTATATCATGGGCTACAGTTGGCAGGACCATGTGTCCAACCGATTCTGCACAGTGAGACTGGCAATGGACCTGGTACTTGCAAAATCTGTGACCGCCAACTCAGGCTACAGGGGCACCTAGCCTGTTTCCCAGTGGATGATCCTGCCCATCAGGTTGTCTCTTCACGAGAAAATTCTGCATGAAGGTCTCTGGGACGACCTAGGAAGTCATGGATTGGGCAGGTCGATCAGACCTACTGTGAGGAGCTAGGTAGGGAAAAGGGCGACTCGTTAAGAGAGAGCCCTGAAATTGGAAGCAAAGGGTAGATGTGGCTATATGCACCCTTTGGCATTAGCCCTGTTGATTACTTCATACACAGACACACATATGTACATACTTTTATACATGTATATATATATATATATATATATATATATATATATATATATATATATATGTATGTATGTATGTATATATATATATATATATATATATATATATATGTATGTATATATATATATATATATATATATATATATATATATATATATATATATATATATATATATATATATGTATGTATGTATATATATCAAGTACAAAAAGTAAATGACCTTCGTCCTGCTTACCAAACCCTAAGAAAGCTGAATTTCAAACCCTCCTGCCAGGTGACTGCAGTCCGTTCAGGAAGTGGCAAGATCGACTCAGCTCATTTTGTGTGCAAGAGCATTCGGCTTAGTATTTTGAGCAGTTGTACAAGGTTGATCCTTCAACAAGTAACTGTTGGTGAGTAATATCAAAATTATGTTGCCGGACCCGCACTGTTCAAGGCAGGTGGTGATCCTGTGGCATGGGGGATGCATGCTGTCCTGGGGCCGGATTCATTAACATACGATCGTAACGCATTTACCAGTGGTCATTTACCATTGCATTTACCAGTAATGGCAAATTGCGATTCACGAAGAAATGGTAATTTGGATATGCTGAGTTACAATAGTGAATCGACTTATGGTAGCCAACAGAGGGCTCTAGTAAAGCAATTCCACCAATCAGCGGTCATTTACCATTGCGTTTACCAGTTATGGCAAAGCGGGATTCACGAAGAAATGGTACTTTGGATATGCTGAGTTACAATCATAAATTGACTCGTTCTAATGGTAGCCATCAGAGGGCTCTGGTAAAGCAGTTCAACCAATCAGCGAGCGCTATACATAATCTTTTAGGTTCATTCGGCCAATCACGTAACATGTAAACAGAACTAAACACAGCGAGATTGTTTAAATTATCGTCAGAGCTAAAACACTATTTAAGCACATGTAGAAAAAAATATATATATATGATTATATCCATGTTAGATATATATTTACTGTATAGATAGGAACCAATACAAACACTGCTATATATCATTGTTAACTCAAACCAGAGACAGTCCAAACAGCTTTTTGATTATATATTTTCATCATTGCCAGTTTATATACCAGCAAGGTAGTTTTTTTTCTATAGCATTTGTAATGATTATGTCAGAGATTTTTTTTTTTTTTTTAAGTTCACATATTTATCGGTTCCATGCATTCTAGTATAATGTAGGCCTATAAGTTTACGAGAATTTGTGTGGATTTTATTCTTGCTATTTTCATGTGAAATTTGCTTTTCTTCACTATGTCCGCATTGTGATATCTGTTTGCCATCATATTAGTTACATCAGGTGTAAAAACAAACCTAAACATTTGTTAGATATTAATTTTTTTGACGAGATAACACGGGGTGACATCGTCTCCCCAAAAGTTACCAGTGCTCTGACCACTGGTAAAATTTACCATGGTAACTCCAATGGCAAGTTGTTAGTGAATACCACCGCTGTCTGTTTACCATGGTAACTATAGTTACCATTGATTTTACCATCGTAAGTGCGTTAGTGAATCCGGGGCCAGGATGGCTCTGTGCGAAACAACCTTGGATAGAGGAGGGCAGTGGATCGACCTAGGAAGTCGTGGCTTGGGCAGATCGATCAAACCTGTCGTGAAGAGCCTGAGATGGGCTGATTCCCTTCCTGGCGGCTCACCGTGAGGGACGCTTGCAAGTGGAATCAAAGTATGGATGCGGCTATGCGCTCCCGTTCCTGTTAGATCCCCAATGATGATGATATATTTGTGTGTTTGTATATATATATATATATATATATATATATATATATATATATATATATATATATATATATATATATATATATATATATATATATATATATAAGTGTGTGTGTATGTGTGTGTGTGTGTGTGTAATATGTGTGTGAATTTTCCGATTAAGAAAAATGTGTAATCAAAGTTTCTGAATTGATGGGCCAAGACCGTTCAATAGTACAGCAAAGAGTATTAGAAACAGAACGCAGAACTCTGAGTGTTTAAATGGAAATTAGGCGGTTGCATTCAGCATCAGACGAACTGCCAAGTGGTAGTGAAAGAACAATAAAATACTGTCCCTCAACAGGTTTAGTTCTTAGTAGCTGAAAGAAGATGGGCGGTCCCACAGGATGGTTCTAGCATGGCCCTCTGTGTGTGTGTGTGTGTGTGTGTGTGTGTGTGTGTGTGTGTGTGTGTGTGTGTGTGAGTGTGTGTGTGTGTGTGTGTGTGTGTGAACATAAAACGCTTTATGAATAAGGATTAAAAGACGACAGCCAGCCATGAATAACTTCACATTTGAAATTATCATCACACATCCTTCAAAGCAAAACAAATCTCCATTTTGATACAAACTTGACACCACCTTCCTTGACGAAAACCGAAAAAAAAACGTAAAAAGAAAATAAGGACCTTCTCATCCTCACCGCCCCCCACCCCCAATAAAAAAAGAAAATTATAATAAAAATAGAAAAAAATCAAGAAGATTGCAAGATTGCCATGTTGCATCGCTGACATGCTGTTGACGTAGTGGTGACATGTTGTGTAGCAGTAACGCATATCACAGCGATGACATAATGTATCGTCCTGATGGCATATGCGGCAGGGGAGGGGGTGGATAGAGGGAGGGAAGGGGGAAGGGAGGGCTGAGACGAAGAGTGGGGGAGGAGGGGGAGGGGAGGACTGATTAGAAGAGTTGGGGAGGGGGGGGAGGGAGGACTGACTAGAAGAGTGGGG
>NC_091579.1:23966713-23970793 GCF_042767895.1 Penaeus vannamei
GAAGGGAGAAGGATGAGGAAGAGGGAGAGATGGAAAGAGGGAGGGAATGGAGAGGTGGAAAGAGGGAGGGAATGGCGGGATGGAAAGAGGGAGGAAGGGAGAAGGATGAGGAAGAGGGAGAGATGGAAAGAGGGAGGGAATGGAGAGGTGGAAAGAGGGAGGGAATGGAGGGATGGAGAGAGGGAGGAAGGGAGAAGGATGAGGAAGAGGGATGGAATGGAGGGATGGAAAGAGGGAGGAAGGGAGAAGGATGAGGAAGAGGGAGAGATGGAAAGAGGGAGGGAATGGAGAGGTGGAAAGAGGAGGTAATGGAGAGACTGAAAGAGGGAGGAAGGGAGAAGGATCAGGAAGAGGGAGAGATGGAAAGAGGGAGGGAATGGAGAGGTGGAAAGAGGAGGTAATGGAGATACTGAAAGAGGGAGAAAGGGATAAGGATGAGGAAGAAGGAGAGATAGAAGGAGGGAGGGAATGGAGAGGTGGAAAGAGGGAGGAAAGGAAAAGGATGAGGAAGAGGGAATGGAAAGATGGAGAGAGGGAGGGAATGGATATATGGAAACAGGGAGGAACGAAGAGAAAAAGGAAGAGAGGGAAAGTGGGAAAGAGAAGTAAATGGAATAAAGATGGAAAAGGGGATGGATAAAATAAAGGAGAGGGATAAAAAAAATGGAGAGGTAAAGAGAGATGAAGGTACTGAAAGAGAGAGAGAGGAGAAAAAGAGTAGTAGAAATTGGGAAGGATAAGTGAAAAGGGATAGATTGAAAGAGGGAGGAATGAAGTGAAGGAGATAGATGGAGAGAGAGAGAGAGAGAGAGAGAGAGAGAGAGAGAGAGAGAGAGGGAGAGAGACAGAGAAAGAGAGAGAGAGAGAGAGAGAGAGAGAGAGAGAGAGAGAGAGAGAGATATGGATAGATAGAAAAATAGATAGATAGATAGATAGATAGATAGATAGATAGATAGATAGATAGAGAGAGAGAGAGAGAGAGAGAGAGAGAGAGAGAGAGAGAGAGAGAGAGAGAGAGAGAGTGAGAGTGAGAGAGAGTGAGAGCATAAAACCTAACTACCCTAAGAGACCCATAAACCCAAAATCATGAAAAGGGCAAAGCATGTAAACTAAAAAAAAAAGAGATTTCTGGAGCAGCGAAAAATTGCACCTTATTACACACTGACACACGTAAAATAATTCCATGCCTTGACATTTTCTTTCGTAAAAAAAAACTTAATCTTCGTCGACGGCACTGAAGTAATATCACTAAGACATACGGGACTAAGGAATAGTGTGTCATGAGAAATTTAATGTTCAGCTGTTCAATTATATACTTAGACTTGTAAAGAACATGTACAAATAACAAACTTGGGGCAAAAAAAAAGAAAAAATAAGTTGTACACAATTTAAGTTTATCGAGAAAGAAAAAATAATTACGGAAAATAAAAATCTTTATGGAAGGTAAGTTAAATGAAAGGAAACTAAAAAGAAATGGATATACACAAAGACAAGACACTAACTTACAAAAAACTAAACTTCACAACACTAAAAAAAAGTATAAATTAGCTCTAGATACGCGTCTAACTGAGAAATGATACCCAAAGCTTGAATATAAAGACCTACAGTTCAGTCTCCAAAAAGACTATCTCATCTCCCTTAATAAACATGGTTGAGGTATTGCTTTTAACTCAAGTCGCAGAAGTGGAGAGCCTTTTAATTAAGTTACTCGAGAAATTAACTTTATAACTTGCCAAGGACAAAGCTCAGATTCATATATATAGAGAGAGAGGGATTTGCATGTAGTCTTCCCGTTCATAAGGTCATATGACCTTCACCTCAGGTCATATCAGGGTAGAGGATGGTGAGTGAGGAGAGGGATAGGGGGTGATAGGAATTGGAGAAGAAAAGGGGAAGGAGAGGAGAAAGAAAAGAGAAAGATGGGGGAAGAAGAGGAGGAGGAAGTAAAATAGTATGACAAGAGAAAGGAAGCAGAAAGAAGAAGGGAAGAGAGAAGGAAAAGAGAAGGATTAGGGTATCGGAGAGGAGAGAAAGTAAAGGGGAGGGATAAAAGAAGGAGAGGAGGAGAATGGAGAAGGGGTGAATGAAAAAAGGGGGACGAGGAAAGAAGGAAAATGGTGATGATGGTTTCAACAAAGAAGGAAAAGAGAAAAGGAGGAGGAGAGAAGGAAATAATGATGAGGAGGAGGGGAAGGACAAAGGGAGGAGAAAAAATATGAAAAGAGAAAAGGAGGAGACGGAGGAGGAGGTGGAGAGGAAAAGGATAAAAGGAAGATGAGGAGGAGGGAGAACAAGGAAAGAAAAAAGGAAGAAAGGGCTGCGGAATAGGAAGAACAAGAGAAGGAGGAACTGGATGAGGAGGAAGGGGGTGAAAAAGAGGAGTAGGAATAGGAATAAGAGGAGTAAAATGAGGAAGGGGATCAGGATGAGGAGGACAAGAAGGAAGAGGCGACGTATAGAAGGAATAAATGGGACAGTGAATCCAAATAAGATTAAATGAAAAGAGACACGAAATAACAGGTGATTAACAAATTGCATTTGCGAGTGACATTAACGTAATAAATCCTCATGAAATATACAATAACCTAAAAAAAAGAGCCATCAAGAATTAGACCAAAATAGACAGAATAGATAAAAAAAAAAAAAAAATACAAATACAAATACCTCAGCCTTGTTACACACAAAAAAACAACAAAATTGACATGAGTTGACCTAGCTTCACCTGGTAGCCGTGACCTGGACATTTTATGCAAACCGCCTCTATTAAAGATTTAATTGGCTGTTCCAATTAGAGACTTTAACGTAAGCCACGGCCGCTTTCTGCCAGCCGAGGACACGAATCTTTTTGGTTTATAAAACGAAAGGGATTTACAGTTTACTAAAGGGGTTTATCTTGGCTTGTGCGAGGGGGGTCGTAGCGCAGGTGAGAGGGTGGGGGGGCAGGGAGGGGGTGGGGGTAGGCCAGATGAAAGGAGTGATTCGTTCTGGTTAGGAAAGTCATATGTACATAAATACACGTACATACTTACATGCAGGCATACACATACCCGCACTCAAATACACGCGGAAGTACACTCACACACACAAACAACCAAACAAACATACGAAATAGAGGAAAACGTGATAAAGAAAAAAAATATAAGCAAACAAACAAAGAGAAACCCTGAAAAAAAATATCAAGAAAAGGAGAAAGGGGAAAGAGCGCCCGGATAACGAAAGGGGGAGAGAGGGCAACGGAGATTAAAGGGGAGGAGAGGAGAACACGAGAAAAATATGGAGAGCAGAAACACACACGAGGGGATACGTAATTGGGAAGAGGGGAGGGAGATGGATAGATATAGGAAGAGGGAGAAATGGAGAAAGAGAATGGGGGAGAAAGAGGAGGAAGAGCGATGAAAACAGGGAAAATTGGAAGAGAATTGATGTCGAAATGAGAATCATAATGATAACAATAATGACAATGACAGACTCAAGTGATAACGACCGAAGAAAAAAGTATTAACGGTCATGATGATAAAGAAAATAACAGCGTTTTTAATGATAATGATGATGGTAATGATAATGATGAGGATTGTTATAATTGTGATAATGATAACAATAACAATGATTATGACAATGACAACGACAATGATGATGATAATGAAAGTAGGTACGGTAATAATACTAATAATAATAACAATAGTGATGATGATAAGTGTATCATGTATATTAATGATCGATGACGATGATGATATAGTCTGTGGTAACGATAATGAATCTTTATGACGATCATCTTCATTTGACGTATCAGCGATAATATAACAGTGATAAACGTTCACGATCTGAATGATAATAATTTAACAATGATGGTTGACAATCTAATAATGTTTGAATTGAATAATGGATATTGATGATAATCATATCTAATAATATGGTGATAATATCAGTTGGCATAATAATGATGATAGTCAACAATATATCAATAATAACTAATATCGACCAATAATAACCAATAGCAATAATGAAATAGCATGATAATAATAAAATAATAATAATAATAATAATAATAATAATAAGGTTAAAATAATAAAATAATAACAA
>NC_091579.1:23976293-23996293 GCF_042767895.1 Penaeus vannamei
TGAATTCAGTGAAAAAAGAATAAAATCTTTTCCGAAACGCGTGTCCAATACCATGGATATTATCTCTTCATCTGCCTCTCTCTCTCTCTCGCTTTCTCTCTCTTCCACTCTTTATATATCTCTCTCTCTCTCTTTGTTTCTCTCTAACTACCTCCCCCCCCTATCTTTTTATCTCTCCCTCCCTCCCTATCTCTCTCTTTCTCACCCTCCCCTCTCTCTCTTCTCCCCCCCCCCCACCTCTCTCTCTCTCTCTCACTCTCTTCTCCCCCTCTCTCTTTCACTCTTTCTGTCTTTGTCTCCCACCCACCTCTCTGTCTCTCTGTTCCCCCTTTTTTTCTCTCATTCTCTTTCCCCTTTCGTCCAATTTTCTATCACATTCCCTTGTTTCCTGTCTTTTTTTCCCTAAAATTCTAACCAAAGGAAGTTTCCTTAAAATACTCGAAAAAGCCATTCTAGTCCTAAGAAGAAAGAAAGAAACAAACAAAGTAAATAATGGAAGCTAAGATGGCTGACGACTTCAGTTCATTGCCATGCGCTCTGCTAACCTAATAAGGATCGCCGAGAGTCTTCGTCTTGTCTGTAAATGGATTTGTACCTTCTACTTCTCCGCGCATACTTACATACAAATATACTTTTACACGTTAGCAGAAACACGCACACATACGCTAAGGGAATGGTTATGCACACAGAAACACAGACATATATTCTCGTATACTCTGTTCTTTTTATTATTTATTTTTTTACTTATTATTATTATTTTACTCTCTCTCTCTCTCTCCGTCTCTCCCTCCCTCTCTATCACTCTCTTTCTCTCTCTTTCTCTCTGTCACCCTCCCTCCCTCCCTATCACTCTCTCCCTCTCTCTCTCTCTCTCTCTCTCTCTCTCTCTCTCTCTCTCTCTCTCTCTCTCTCTCTCTCTCTCTCTCTCTCTCTCTCTCTCTCTCTCTCTCCCTCTCTCTTCCCCAAACATGCACAAACACACATTTAAGAATTAGTGTTGTTGTAGACCTAATTCAGTCTTACCTTTCTCGTCCAGCTGACTACAGGTTTGGATGCGTTTAGGTGATCCTCTGACGTCATGTTAATAATTTCCATGTCGTTTAAAAGTCATAGAATTTTGCTTTTGATTCCTGAAGTTATATATATATATATATATATATATATATATATATATATATATATATATATATATATATATATATATATATATATATATATATATATATATTAGTCGTTAGTTTCCTTTTTCCTGTTCTTTTTATGCGCTTAATTTAGTTTTAGTTTATTTTTGTTTATATTTTGTTTTTGCGCTATTTCTGTGCTTGATTCACTTTTAGTTTGGTTTAATCTCTCGTTTTGTCTTGCTTTTTGACTTGTCCCTCTTTTCTTATGTTTCTTTTTCTCTTTATTTCCCCCTCTCTTTCCCTGCTGCATTGTATATCTTCCTCCTCCATCTTCTCTCTTTCTCTCTCTCGTTCTCTCTCACAATCTTTTTATATTTCTCTATCTCTTTCTCCCCTCCCTCTCTCTCTCCCTTTTTTCTCACCTCCCCCCCCTCTCTCCTCTCTAATCCTCTCCCTCTTTTCTCCCCCCTTCTCTCCTTTCTCATCCTCTCCTTCTTATTTCTACTCCTCCCTCTCTCCTCTCTCATTCTCTCCCTCTTCTCTCCCCCATTGCACCCTCCCCTTCGATACCCCAAGATCAGCCCCCTCGCACACCCTGCCACATATCCCTTTCCCTCCGATTCCCACCAAACCCAAGTCCCTAGACTCTGTGGACCTCAGACTCAAGTCCCTAGACTCTATGGACCTCAAACCCAAGTCCCTAGACTCTATGGACCTCAAACCCAAGCCCCTAGACTCTATGGACCCCAAACCCAAGCCCCTAGACTCTATGGACCCCAAACCCAAGCCCCTAGACTCTATGGACCTCAAACCCAAGTCCCTAGACTCTATGGACCCCAAACCCAAGCCCCTAGACTCTATGGACCTCAAACCCAAGTCCCTAGACTCTATGGACCCCAAACCCAAGCCCCTAGACTCTATGGACCCCAAACCCAAGCCCCTAGACTCTATGGACCCCAAACCCAAGCCCCTAGACTCTATGGACCCCAAACCCAAGCCCCTAGACTCTATGGACCCCAAACCCAAGGCCCTAGACTCTATGGACCCCAAACCCAAGCCCCTAGACTCTATGGACCCCAAACCCAAGCCCCTAGACTCTATGGACCCCAAACCCAAGCCCCTAGACTCTATGGACCCCAAACCCAAGCCCCTAGACTCTATGGACCCCAAGCCCAAGTCCCTAGACTCTATGGACCCCAAACCCAAGCCCCTAGACTCTATGGACCCCAAACCCAAGCCCCTAGACTCTATGGACCCCAAACCCAAGTCCCTAGACTCTATGGACCTCAAACCCAAGTCCCTAGACTCTATGAACCTCAAACCCAAGCCCCTAGACTCTATGGACCCCAAACCCAAGCCCCTAGACTCTATGGACCCCAAACCCAAGCCCCTAGACTCTATGGACCCCAAACCCAAGTCCCTAGACTCTACGGACCTCAAACCCAAGTCCCTAGACTCTATGGACCCCAAACCCAAGTCCCTAGACTCTATGGACCCCAAACCCAAGTCCCTAGACTCTATGGACCCCAAACCCAAGCCCCTAGACTCTACGGACCTCAAACCCAAGTCCCTAGACTCTATGGACCCCAAACCCAAGTCCCTAGACTCTATGGACCTCAAACTCAAGTCCCTAGACTCTATGGACCTCAAACCCAAGCCCCTAGACTCTACGGACCTCAAACCCAAGTCCCTAGACTCTATGGACCTCAAACCCAAGTCCCGAGACTCTATGGACCTCAAACCCAAGTCCCTAGACTCTATGGACCCCAAACCCAAGTCCCTAGACTCTATGGACCTCAAACCCAAGTCCCTAGACTCTATGGACCTCAGACCCAAGTCCCTAGACTCTACGGACCTCAAAGCCAAGACCCTAGACTCTATGGACCTCAAACCCAAGTCCCGAGACTCTATGGACCTCAGACCCAAGTCCCTAGACTCTATGGACCCCAAACCCAAGTTCCTAGACTCTATGGACCTCAAACCCAAGTCCCTAGACTCTATGGACCTCAAACCCAAGTCCCTAGACTCTATGGACCCCAAACCCAAGTCCCTAGACTCTCTGGACCCCAAACCCAAGTCCCTAGACTCTATGGACCCCAAACCCAAGTCCCTAGACTCTCTGGACCCCAAACCCAAGTCCCTAGACTCTCTGGACCCCAAACCCAAGTCCCTAGACTCTATGGACCCCAAACCCAAGTCCCTAGACTCTATGGACCCCAAACCCAAGTCCCTAGACTCTCTGGACCCCAAACCCAAGTCCCTAGACTCTATGGACCTCAAACCCAAGTCCCTAGACTCTATGGACCCCAAACCCAAGTCCCTAGACTCTCTGGACCCCAAACCCAAGTCCCTAGACTCTATGGACCCCAAACCCAAGTCCTTAGACTCTATGGACCCCAAACCCAAGTCCCTAGACTCTTTGGACCTCAAACCCAAGTCCCTAGACTCTATGGACCTCAAACCCAAGTCCCTAGACTCTATGGACCTCAAACCCAAGTCCCTAGACTCTATGGACCTCAAACCCAAGTCCCTAGACTCTATGGACCCCAAACCCAAGTCCCGAGACTCTATGGACCTCAAGCCCAAGTCCCTAGACTCTATGGACCCCAAACCCAAGTCCCTAGACTCTCTGGACCCCAAACCCAAGTCCCTAGACTCTATGGACCTCAAACCCAAGTCCCTAGACTCTTTGGACCTCAAACCCAAGTCCCTAGACTCTATGGACCCCAAACCCAAGTCCCTAGACTCTATGGACCCCAAACCCAAGTCCCTAGACTCTATGGACCTCAGACTCAAGTCCCTAGACTCTATGGACCCCAAGCCCAAGTCCCTAGACTCTATGGACCCCAAACCCAAGTCCCTAGACTCTATGGACCTCAAACCCAGGTCCCTAGACTCTATGGACCCCAAACCCAAGTCCCTAGACTCTATGGACCTCAAACCCAAGTCCCTAGACTCTATGGACCTCAAAGCCAAGTTCCTAGACTCTATGGACCCCAAGCCCAAGTCCCTAGACTCTATGGACCCCAAACCCAAGTCCCTAGACTCTATGGACCTCAAACCCAAGTCCCTAGACTCTTTGGACCTCAAACCCAAGTCCCTAGACTCTATGGACCCCAAACCCAAGTCCCTAGACTCTATGGACCTCAAACCCAAGTCCATAGACTCTATGGACCTCAAACCCAAGTCCCTAGACTCTATGGACCTCAAACCCAAGTCCATAGACTCTGTGGACCCCAAACCCAAGTCCCGAGACTCTATGGACCCCAAACCCAGGTCCCTAGACTCTATGGACCCCAAGCCCAAGTCCCTAGACTCTATGGACCCCAAACCCAAGTCCCTAGACTCTATGGACCTCAAACCCAGGTCCCTAGACTCTATGGACCCCAAACCCAAGTCCCTAGACTCTATGGACCTCAAACCCAAGTCCCTAGACTCTATGGACCTCAAACCCAAGTCCCTAGACTCTATGGACCTCAAACCCAAGTCCATAGACTCTGTGGACCCCAAACCCAAGTCCCGAGACTCTATGGACCCCAAACCCAGGTCCCTAGACTCTATGGACCCCAAGCCCAAGTCCCTAGACTCTATGGACCCCAAACCCAAGTCCCTAGACTCTATGGACCTCAAACCCAGGTCCCTAGACTCTATGGACCCCAAACCCAAGTCCCTAGACTCTATGGACCTCAAACCCAAGTCCCTAGACTCTATGGACCTCAAACCCAAGTCCATAGACTCTATGGACCCCAAACCCAAGTCCCTAGACTCTATGGACCTCAAACCCAAGTCCCTAGACTCTATGGACCCCAAACCCAAGTCCCTAGACTCTATGGACCTCAAACCCAAGTCCCTAGACTCTATGGACCCCAAACCCAAGTCCCTAGACTCTATGGACCTCAAACCCAAGTCCATAGACTCTATGGACCCCAAACCCAAGTCCCGAGACTCTATGGACCTCAAACCCAAGTCCATAGACTCTGTGGACCCCAAACCCAAGTCCCTAGACTCTATGGACCCCAAACCCAAGTCCCTAGACTCTATGGACCTCAAACCCAAGTCCCTAGACTCTTTGGACCTCAAACCCAAGTCCCTAGACTCTCTGGACCCCAAACCCAAGTCCCTAGACTCTATGGACCCCAAACCCAAGTCCCTAGACTCTATGGACCTCAAACCCAAGTCCCTAGACTCTATGGACCCCAAGCCCAAGTCCCGAGACTCTATGGACCTCAAACCAAACCGACTCCCACCAAACCCAAGTCCCTAGACTCTCTGGACCCCAAACCCAAGTCCCTAGACTCTATGGACCCCAAACCCAAGTCCCTAGACTCTATGGACCTCAAACCCAAGTCCCTAGACTCTTTGGACCTCAAACCCAAGTCCCTAGACTCTATGGACCTCAAACCCAAGTCCCTAGACTCTATGGACCCCAAACCCAAGTCCCTAGACTCTCTGGACCCCAAACCCAAGTCCCTAGACTCTATGGACCTCAAACCCAAGTCCCTAGACTCTATGGACCTCAAACCCAAGTCCCTAGACTCTATGGACCTCAAACCCAAGTCCCTAGACTCTTTGGACCTCAAACCCAAGTCCTTAGACTCTATGGACCCCAAACCCAAGTCCCTAGACTCTATGGACCTCAAACCCAAGTCCCTAGACTCTATGGACCCCAAACCCAAGTCCCTAGAGTCTATGGACCTCAGACTCAAGTCCCTAGACTCTATGGACCCCAAGCCCAAGTCCCTAGACTCTATGGACCCCAAACCCAAGTCCCTAGACTCTATGGACCTCAGACTCAAGTCCCTAGACTCTATGGACCCCAAGCCCAAGTCCCTAGACTCTATGGACCCCAAACCCAAGTCCCTAGACTCTATGGACCTCAAACCCAAGTCCCGAGACTCTATGGACCCCAAACCCAAGTCCCTAGACTCTATGGACCTCAAACCCAAGTCCCTAGACTCTATGGACCTCAAAGCCAAGTTCCTAGACTCTATGGACCCCAAACCCAAGTCCCTAGACTCTATGGACCTCAAACCCAAGTCCCTAGACTCTATGGACCTCAAACCCAGGTCCCTAGACTCTATGGACCCCAAGCCCAAGTCCCTAGACTCTATGGACCCCAAACCCAAGTCCCTAGACTCTATGGACCTCAAACCCAGGTCCCTAGACTCTATGGACCCCAAACCCAAGTCCCTAGACTCTATGGACCTCAAACCCAAGTCCATAGACTCTATGGACCTCAAACCCAGGTCCCTAGACTCTATGGACCCCAAACCCAAGTCCCTAGACTCTATGGACCCCAAACCCAAGTCCCGAGACTCTATGGACCCCAAACCCAAGTCCCTAGACTCTATGGACCTCAAACCCAAGTCCCGAGACTCTATGGACCCCAAACCCAAGTCCCTAGACTCTATGGACCTCAAACCCAAGTCCCTAGACTCTATGGACCTCAAAGCCAAGTTCCTAGACTCTATGGACCCCAAACCCAAGTCCCTAGACTCTATGGACCCCAAACCCAAGTCCCTAGACTCTATGGACCTCAAACCCAGGTCCCTAGACTCTATGGACCCCAAGCCCAAGTCCCTAGACTCTATGGACCCCAAACCCAAGTCCCTAGACTCTATGGACCTCAAACCCAGGTCCCTAGACTCTATGGACCCCAAACCCAAGTCCCTAGACTCTATGGACCCCAAACCCAAGTCCCTAGACTCTATGGACCTCAAACCCAGGTCCCTAGACTCTATGGACCCCAAACCCAAGTCCCTAGACTCTATGGACCCCAAACCCAAGTCCCGAGACTCTATGGACCTCAAACCCAAGTCCATAGACTCTGTGGACCCCAAACCCAAGTCCCTAGACTCTATGGACCCCAAACCCAAGTCCCTAGACTCTATGGACCCCAAGCCCAAGTCCCTAGACTCTATGGACCCCAAACCCAAGTCCCTAGACTCTATGGACCTCAAACCCAGGTCCCTAGACTCTATGGACCCCAAACCTAAGTCCCTAGACTCTATGGACCTCAAACCCAAGTCCATAGACTCTATGGACCCCAAACCCAAGTCCCTAGACTCTATGGACCCCAAACCCAAGTCCCTAGACTCTATGGACCCCAAACCCAAGTCCATAGACTCTATGGACCCCAAACCCAAGTCCCTAGACTCTATGGACCTCAAACCCAAGTCCATAGACTCTATGGACCCCAAACCCAAGTCCATAGACTCTATGGACCCCAAACCCAAGTCCTTAGACTCTATGGACCTCAAACCCAAGTCCATAGACTCTATGGACCTCAAACCCAAGTCCCTAGACTCTCTGGACCCCAAACCCAAGTCCATAGACTCTGTGGACCCAAAACCCAAGTCCCTAGACTCTATGGACCCCAAACCCAAGTCCCGAGACTCTATGGACCTCAAACCCAGGTCCCTAGACTCTATGGACCCCAAGCCCAAGTCCCTAGACTCTATGGACCCCAAACCCAAGTCCCTAGACTCTATGGACCTCAAACCCAGGTCCCTAGACTCTATGGACCCCAAACCCAAGTCCCTAGACTCTATGGACCTCAAACCCAAGTCCATAGACTCTATGGACCCCAAACCCAAGTCCCGAGACTCTATGGACCTCAAACCCAAGTCCATAGACTCTGTGGACCCCAAACCCAAGTCCCTAGACTCTATGGACCCCAAACCCAAGTCCCTAGACTCTATGGACCCCAAGCCCAAGTCCCTAGACTCTATGGACCCCAAACCCAAGTCCCTAGACTCTATGGACCCCAAACCCAAGTCCCTAGACTCTATGGACCCCAAACCCAAGTCCCTAGACTCTATGGACCCCAAACCCAAGTCCCTAGACTCTATGGACCCCAAACCCAAGTCCCTAGACTCTATGGACCCCAAACCCAAGTCCCTAGACTCTATGGACCTCAAACCCAAGTCCCTAGACTCTATGGACCTCAAACCCAAGTCCATAGACTCTGTGGACCCCAAACCCAAGTCCCTAGACTCTATGGACCCCAAACCCAAGTCCCGAGACTCTATGGACCCCAAACCCAAGTCCCTAGACTCTATGGACCCCAAACCCAAGTCCCTAGACTCTATGGACCCCAAACCCAAGTCCCTAGACTCTATGGACCCCAAACCCAAGTCCCTAGACTCTATGGACCCCAAACCCAAGTCCCTAGACTCTATGGACCCCAAACCCAAGTCCCTAGACTCTATGGACCTCAAACCCAAGTTCCTAGACTCTATGGACCTCAAACCCAAGTCCCTAGACTCTATGGACCCCAAACCCAAGTCCCTAGACTCTATGGACCCCAAACCCAAGTCCCTAGACTCTATGGACCTCAAACCCAAGTCCATAGACTCTATGGACCTCAAACCCAAGTCCCTAGACTCTATGGACCTCAAACCCAAGTCCATAGACTCTGTGGACCCCAAACCCAAGTCCCGAGACTCTATGGACCCCAAACCCAGGTCCCTAGACTCTATGGACCCCAAGCCCAAGTCCCTAGACTCTATGGACCCCAAACCCAAGTCCCTAGACTCTATGGACCTCAAACCCAGGTCCCTAGACTCTATGGACCCCAAACCCAAGTCCCTAGACTCTATGGACCTCAAACCCAAGTCCCTAGACTCTATGGACCTCAAACCCAAGTCCCTAGACTCTATGGACCTCAAACCCAAGTCCATAGACTCTGTGGACCCCAAACCCAAGTCCCGAGACTCTATGGACCCCAAACCCAGGTCCCTAGACTCTATGGACCCCAAGCCCAAGTCCCTAGACTCTATGGACCCCAAACCCAAGTCCCTAGACTCTATGGACCTCAAACCCAAGTCCCTAGACTCTATGGACCCCAAACCCAAGCCCCTAGACTCTATGGACCTCAAACCCAAGTCCCTAGACTCTATGGACCTCAGACCCAAGTCCCTAGACTCTATGGACCCAAAACCCAAGTCCCTAGACTCTATGGACCTCAAACCCAAGTCCCTAGACTCTATGGACCCCAAACCCAAGCCCCTAGACTCTATGGACCTCAAACCCAAGTCCCTAGACTCTATGGACCCCAAACCCAAGCCCCTAGACTCTATGGACCTCAAACCCAAGTCCCTAGACTCTATGGACCTCAAACCCAAGTCCCTAGACTCTATGGACCTCAAACCCAAGTCCCTAGACTCTATGGACCTCAGACCCAAGTCCCTAGACTCTATGGACCCAAAACCCAAGTCCCTAGACTCTATGGACCTCAAACCCAAGTCCCTAGACTCTATGGACCTCAAACCCAAGTCCCTAGACTCTATGGACCTCAAACCCAAGTCCCTAGACTCTATGGACCCCAAACCCAAGTCCCTAGACTCTATGGACCTCAAACCCAAGTCCCTAGACTCTATGGACCTCAAACCCAAGTCCCTAGACTCTATGGACCTCAAACCAAACCGACTCCCACCAAACCCAAGTCCCTAGACTCTATGGACCTCAAACCCAAGTCCCTAGACTATGCACCCCAAACCCAAGTCCCTAGACTCTATGGACCTCAAAGCCAAGTCCCTAGACTCTTTGGACCTCAAACCCAAGTCCCTAGACTCTATGGACCTCAAACCCAAGTCCCTAGACTCTATGGACCCCAAACCCAAGTCCCTAGACTCTATGGACCTCAAACGCAAGTCGCTAGACTCTATGGACTTCAGACTCAAGTCCCTAGACTCTATGGACCTCAGACTCAAGTCCCTAGACTCTATGGACTTCAGACTCAAGTCCCTAGACTCTATGGACCTCAAACCCAAGTCCCTAGACTCTATGGACCTCAAACCCAAGTCCCTAGACTCTATGGACCTCAAACCCAAGTCCCTAGACTCTATGTACCTTAGACTCAAGTCCCTAGACTCTATGGACCTCAGACTCAAGTCCCTAGACTCTATGGACCTCGAACCCAAGTCCCTAGACTCTATGTACCTTAGACTCAAGTCCCTAGACTCTATGGACTTCAGACTCAAGTCCCTAGACTCTATGGACCTCAGACTCAAGTCCCTAGACTCTATGGACCTCAAACCCAAGTCCCTAGACTCTATGGACCTCAAACCCAAGTCCCTAGACTCTATGGACCTTAAACCCAAGTCCCTAGACTCTATGGACCTCAAACCCAAGTCCCTAGACTCTATGGACCTCAAAGCCAAGTTCCTAGACTCTATGGACCCCAAACCCAAGTCCCTAGACTCTATGGACCTCAAACCCAAGTCCCTAGACTCTATGGACCTCAAACCCAGGTCCCTAGACTCTATGGACCCCAAGCCCAAGTCCCTAGACTCTATGGACCCCAAACCCAAGTCCCTAGACTCTATGGACCTCAAACCCAGGTCCCTAGACTCTATGGACCCCAAACCCAAGTCCCTAGACTCTATGGACCTCAAACCCAAGTCCATAGACTCTATGGACCTCAAACCCAGGTCCCTAGACTCTATGGACCCCAAACCCAAGTCCCTAGACTCTATGGACCCCAAACCCAAGTCCCGAGACTCTATGGACCCCAAACCCAAGTCCCTAGACTCTATGGACCTCAAACCCAAGTCCCGAGACTCTATGGACCCCAAACCCAAGTCCCTAGACTCTATGGACCTCAAACCCAAGTCCCTAGACTCTATGGACCTCAAAGCCAAGTTCCTAGACTCTATGGACCCCAAACCCAAGTCCCTAGACTCTATGGACCCCAAACCCAAGTCCCTAGACTCTATGGACCTCAAACCCAGGTCCCTAGACTCTATGGACCCCAAGCCCAAGTCCCTAGACTCTATGGACCCCAAACCCAAGTCCCTAGACTCTATGGACCTCAAACCCAGGTCCCTAGACTCTATGGACCCCAAACCCAAGTCCCTAGACTCTATGGACCCCAAACCCAAGTCCCTAGACTCTATGGACCTCAAACCCAGGTCCCTAGACTCTATGGACCCCAAACCCAAGTCCCTAGACTCTATGGACCCCAAACCCAAGTCCCGAGACTCTATGGACCTCAAACCCAAGTCCATAGACTCTGTGGACCCCAAACCCAAGTCCCTAGACTCTATGGACCCCAAACCCAAGTCCCTAGACTCTATGGACCCCAAGCCCAAGTCCCTAGACTCTATGGACCCCAAACCCAAGTCCCTAGACTCTATGGACCTCAAACCCAGGTCCCTAGACTCTATGGACCCCAAACCTAAGTCCCTAGACTCTATGGACCTCAAACCCAAGTCCATAGACTCTATGGACCCCAAACCCAAGTCCCTAGACTCTATGGACCCCAAACCCAAGTCCCTAGACTCTATGGACCCCAAACCCAAGTCCCTAGACTCTATGGACCCCAAACCCAAGTCCCTAGACTCTATGGACCTCAAACCCAAGTCCATAGACTCTATGGACCCCAAACCCAAGTCCATAGACTCTATGGACCCCAAACCCAAGTCCTTAGACTCTATGGACCTCAAACCCAAGTCCATAGACTCTATGGACCTCAAACCCAAGTCCCTAGACTCTCTGGACCCCAAACCCAAGTCCATAGACTCTGTGGACCCAAAACCCAAGTCCCTAGACTCTATGGACCCCAAACCCAAGTCCCGAGACTCTATGGACCTCAAACCCAGGTCCCTAGACTCTATGGACCCCAAGCCCAAGTCCCTAGACTCTATGGACCCCAAACCCAAGTCCCTAGACTCTATGGACCTCAAACCCAGGTCCCTAGACTCTATGGACCCCAAACCCAAGTCCCTAGACTCTATGGACCTCAAACCCAAGTCCATAGACTCTATGGACCCCAAACCCAAGTCCCGAGACTCTATGGACCTCAAACCCAAGTCCATAGACTCTGTGGACCCCAAACCCAAGTCCCTAGACTCTATGGACCCCAAACCCAAGTCCCTAGACTCTATGGACCCCAAGCCCAAGTCCCTAGACTCTATGGACCCCAAACCCAAGTCCCTAGACTCTATGGACCCCAAACCCAAGTCCCTAGACTCTATGGACCCCAAACCCAAGTCCCTAGACTCTATGGACCCCAAACCCAAGTCCCTAGACTCTATGGACCCCAAACCCAAGTCCCTAGACTCTATGGACCCCAAACCCAAGTCCCTAGACTCTATGGACCTCAAACCCAAGTCCCTAGACTCTATGGACCTCAAACCCAAGTCCATAGACTCTGTGGACCCCAAACCCAAGTCCCTAGACTCTATGGACCCCAAACCCAAGTCCCTAGACTCTATGGACCCCAAACCCAAGTCCCTAGACTCTATGGACCCCAAACCCAAGTCCCTAGACTCTATGGACCCCAAACCCAAGTCCCTAGACTCTATGGACCCCAAACCCAAGTCCCTAGACTCTATGGACCCCAAACCCAAGTCCCTAGACTCTATGGACCCCAAACCCAAGTCCCTAGACTCTATGGACCTCAAACCCAAGTCCCTAGACTCTATGGACCCCAAACCCAAGTCCCTAGACTCTATGGACCCCAAACCCAAGTCCCTAGACTCTATGGACCTCAAACCCAAGTCCCTAGACTCTATGGACCCCAAACCCAAGTCCCTAGACTCTATGGACCCCAAACCCAAGTCCCTAGACTCTATGGACCTCAAACCCAAGTCCATAGACTCTATGGACCCCAAACCCAAGTCCCGAGACTCTATGGACCTCAAACCCAAGTCCATAGACTCTGTGGACCCCAAACCCAAGTCCCTAGACTCTATGGACCCCAAACCCAAGTCCCTAGACTCTATGGACCTCAAACCCAAGTCCCTAGACTCTATGGACCTCAAACCCAAGTCCCTAGACTCTTTGGACCTCAAACCCAAGTCCCTAGACTCTATGGACCCCAAACCCAAGTCCCTAGACTCTATGGACCTCAAACCCAAGTCCCTAGACTCTATGGACCTCAAAGCCAAGTCCCGAGTCTCTATGGACCCCAAACCCAAGTCCCTAGACTCTATGGACCTCAAACCCAAGTCCCGAGACTCTATGGACCCCAAACCCAAGTCCCTAGACTCTATGGACCTCAAAGCCAAGTCCCGAGTCTCTATGGACCCCAAACCCAAGTCCCTAGACTCTATGGACCTCAAACCCAAGTCCCTAGACTCTATGGACCTCAAACCCAAGTCCCTAGACTCTGTGGACCTCAAACCCAAGTCCCTAGACTCTATGGACCTCAAACCAAGTCCCGAGACTCTATAGACCTCAAACCCAAGTCTCTAGACTCTTTGGACCCCAAACCAAACCGACTCCCACCAAACCCAAGTCCCTAGACTCTATGGACCTCAAAGCCAAGTCCCGAGTCTCTATGGACCCCAAACCCAAGTCCCTAGACTCTATGGACCTCAAACCCAAGTCCCTAGACTCTTTGGACCTCAAACCCAAGTCCCTAGACTCTGTGGACCTCAAACCCAAGTCCCTAGACTCTATGGACCTCAAACCAAGTCCCGAGACTCTATAGACCTCAAACCCAAGTCTCTAGACTCTTTGGACCCCAAACCAAACCGACTCCCACCAAACCCAAGTCCCTAGACTCTATGGACCTCAAACCAAGTCCCTAGACTCTATAGACCTCAAACCCAAGTCTCTAGACTCTTTGGACCCCAAACCAAACCGACTCCCACCAAACCCAAGTCCCAAGACTCTATGGACCTCAGACCCAAGTCCCTAGACTCTATGGACCTCAAACCCAAGTCCCTAGACTCTATGGACCTCAAACCCAAGTCCCTAGACTCTATGGACCTCAAAGCCAAGTCCCGAGACTCTATGGACCCCAAACCCAAGTCCCTAGACTCTATGGACCTCAAACCCAAGTCCCTAGACTCTATGGACCCTAAACCAAACCGACTCCCACCAAACCCAAGTCCCTAGACTCTATGGACCCCAAACCAAACCGACTCCCACCAAACCCAAGTCCCTAGACTCTATGGACCCCAAACCAAACCGACTCCCACCAAACCCAAGTCCCTAGACTCTATGGACCCTAAACCAAACCGACTCCCACCAAACCCAAGTCCCTAGACTCTATGGACCCTAAACCAAACCGACTCCCACCAAACCCAAGTCCCTAGACTCTATGGACCCTAAACCAAACCGACTCCCACCAAACCCAAGTCCCTAGACTCTATGGACCCTAAACCAAACCGACTCCCACCAAACCCAAGTCCCTAGACTCTATGGACCTCAAACCAAGTCTCGCCAACTCCATAGCTCTCCGCAACTCCAGAAACTTTCCCGCTGTGCTGCGGCTTGAAAGCTTTTAGTCCAGATTGTTAAAGTGGTTTGCCAATTTGCCCAGAACAGTTTTGGAACCCGGGAATTATTGTTGTGCAACGGAAGTTACTCAACGGCCCTTTGTGGTTGGTGCTCTGATGTCAAGCTATACACACGGGCTTAGAGGCGGATAGAGGGATAGAGGGGAGGTGGATAGAGAGAGACAGAGGGGAGGTGGATAGAGGGATAGAGGGAAGGTGGGAAGAGGGATAGAGGGGAGGTGGAGATAGAGGGGATGTGGATAGATAGATGGAGGTGGATAGAGGGATAGAGGCGAGGTGGATAGAGAGAGTCAGTGGGGGCGTGAATAGAGAGAAAGAGGGGAGGTGGAAAGAGGAATAAAGGGGAGGTGGATAGAGAGACAGATGGGAGGTGGATAGAGAAACAGAGGGAAGTTGCATAGAGACAGAGGGGAGGTAGATAGAGAGAAAGAGGGAAGGTGGATAGAGAAAATAGGGGAGGTGGATAGACGAACAGAGGGAGGTGGATAGAGACTGAGGGGAAGTGGATAGAGAAACAGAAGGGAGGTGGATAGAGAGAGACAGAGGGAAGGTGAATAGAGAGAGACAGAGGGGAGGTGGATAGAGGGACAGAGGGAAGGTGGATAGAGAAACAGAAGGGAGATGGGTAGAGGGACAGAGTTATTGGTACAAATGGGAGGGATAGGTAGAATGGATGGGTAGAAAAGAATAAAGGAATTATAGATAGACGGGAGTGATAGACAGAAGAATAATGGACAAGTAGGAAGAAAGTGTAGAATAGAGAGAAAGAAAAAAAAGTAATGGGAAAAAATGATGAGTAGGCATGAAGCAAAAACTGGATTAAAAATAGATAAATAGATAAATAAATAAATAATGAAAATAAAATAAAAACAAAGGATAAACAGAAAACGAAACACATTTTCAAAAGCGTTAGGAAGCATTTAAAGATTAAAAGATGAATGGATAAAGAATGAGAAATATTGAGCAATGCTCGTCGATCTCTAACTAGATTTCCCCCATCCGCTCGGTTCATTGCGCAACCAATTAGCTAATTAATCCACTTACGTATATACTAAATGACAAGCCTCATTTATTACGAAAAAGAAAGAAAGAGAAGAAAAAAAGAAAACAAACACAGAAAACAGAAAAGAAAAAAAAAACCATCTTACCTTCACCAACATAAAACACTAAAAACAGAAAAATAATAATAATAAAAACACAAATAAAAGCCCCGAGTCTTTAGAATAAAAAGAAACCCCACGAGTTTATTTCGAAAGGTCTATCTATTTGTACAGCGTCCCCCTTACATGAAGACTTTCCAGAATTAATGCTCCTGGCCTCTGCTATGACAAGCTTAGCGAGGGGAGTAAATAAGCGTGGATTCACTTGTGGTGGGGAAGAACAGGGGAACAGGAAGGTTGAATAACTGACTCATGTTCTGCACAGAATACGTGAGGAGTGAACATATGGTCAGTGTTCGATTGGGCCGCAGTGTTCAGTGATAGGTCCGTTCCTCAAGTGGTTGAAGTTTCCGTTGATGAATATGGATGAATAACAGGCAGCTAATGAATAATGATTATAATAGTAATAATAAAATCAGACAGGCAATAAATGCAGTTGAACATCAGGTAGCGGATAAAAACAAATGAATAACAGACAACTAATGAATACGGATAAATAAAAGACAATTGTTGAATTGATAAATAAACAATAAATGCAGATAAACATCGGTCAGCTAATAAAATCTAAGAAACAACAAACTGCTAATAAAGCGAGAGAGAGATTGAGAGAGAGAGAGAGAGAGAGAGAGAGAGAGAGAGAGAGAGAGAGAGAGAGAGAGAGAGAGAGAGAGAGAGAGAGAGAGGGGATGAGAGAGAGGGAGAGAGAGGGGATGAGAGAGAGGGAGAGAGAGGGGATGAGAGAGAGGGAGAGAGAGAGAGAGAGAAGAGAGAGAGAGGAAGAGAAAGAGATCGAGAGATCGAGAGATCGAGAGATCGAGAGAGAGAGAGAGGAAGAGAGAGAGAGAGAGAGAGAGAGAGAGAGAAAGAGAGAGAGAGAGAGAGAGAGAGAGAGAGAGAGAGAGAGAGAGAGAGAGAGAGAGAGAGAGAGAGAGAGAGAGAGAGAGAGAGAGAGAGAGAGGGAGAGAGAGAGAGAGAGAAAGAGAGAGAGAGGAAGGTGATAGAGAGAAGGGGGAAGAAAGAGAGAGAGAGTGAGAGAGAAAGAGAGAGAGAGAGAGAGGGAGGAGGAAGACAGAGAGAGAGAGAGAAATGAAGACAGAGAGAGAGAAAAAAAAACAGACCTACAAAATCAACCAAACAGCAGAAAACCAACACTAAACCACAGGACCAACCCTCACCCAACAAAACCACAGAAAAAATAACAAAACAAAACCCTTAAAATAAGACAAACCCAGAATCCAAAGAAAGCCAAGAGGAAACCCACCCCAGTGACAGCCAAGAAAATCGAGAAAAAAAGAAAAAGTAAAACAAAACAAAAGACCTTCTTGTTCATGCGTTCCCTTACAACAACAACAAAAAAAAGAAAAAACAAAAGACCTTCTTGTTCATGCATTCCCTTACTCGCCACAGAGCCTGACGAAGGAACCAGCACTGAAGACCCGAGGAAACTGTAAACCCCTCGTGGCATTTCTCCTGACGATGGCTCAGCAGAGGGTACGCCAGGGGTTCTACGTGGAATATGAAATAACTGCAGATGTTATAGCATGTTTATCCTCCTCTGGTTAAGATAATATTTTCTTTGTATTATCAACGTAAGTCTCCAAGATAAAGGATTGTTGAACTAGGTTTGAAGGTTCGAGTTACTATGTTATGTCAAAATATCAGTTATTCGGTTGTGAGAGATACAGAACATTATAATAATGCTAATTGTAATGATGTTGATGATGCTACTGATGACGATATGGATTGATAATTATGATGGTAATCATAATGATAATGGTTATGAGGATGATAATAGAAATAAGAACAATAATGATAATAGTAAGGATGATAATAATAATAACAATGATGATGATGCCAACAGGTAATGACAAATCAACAATGATAACAAGAATAATAATTATAATGATGATAATGATAATAAACAAGCATGACAGTAACATACATACAAACATACTCAGCTAAACCTTTGATTCAATTTCTGTGAATCAAACGAACCTTTTTTCTCCCCCCTCCCACCCCCACCCACCCCTTAAAAAAAGGAAAAAAAATCTCTTTAACGAAACAGACAAAATAACGACGTTCTCGAGTATTTCGGCCTGTTAGCTCTCAGTGCAGCTCGGGGTCACAGGGTACGCTAGACTGGGATGTGAAATTTCTCGGAAAATTTGGTCCCTACGTCAATTCTGGCTTGGTAGGTTGCTCGCCAAAATGACGGGAAATCAATCCAATGATGTGTGCGTTTAACCTGCACGAAAGTCGGGAAGAAGGTGAGAGAGAGAGAGAGAGAGAGAGAGAGAGAGAGAGAGAGAGAGAGAGAGAGAGAGAGAGAGAGAGAGAGAGAGAGAGAGAGAGAGAGAGAGGAAAGAGGGCGATAGAGAGAGAGAGAGAGAGAAGTAGAGAGCGAGAGAGGGGGGTGAGAGTGAGAATGAGAGTGAGAGAGAGAGAGAGGAGAGAGAGAGAGAGAGAGAGGAGAGAGAGAGAGAGAGAGAGAGAGAGAGAGAGAGAGAGAGAGAGAGAGAGAGAGAGAGAGAGAGCGATAGAGAGAGAGAGAGAGAGAGAGAGAGAGAGAGAGAGAGAGAGAGAGAGAGAGAGAGAGAGAGAGAGAGAGAGAGAGAGAGAGAGAGAGAGAGAGAGAAAGAGAAAGAGAAGAGAAAGAGAAAGAGAAGAGAGAGGAGAGAGAGAGAGAGAGAGAGAGAGAGAGAGAGAGAGAGAGAGAGAGAGAGAGAGAGAGAGAGACAGAGAGAGAGAGAGAGAGAGAAAAAAAAATTTGCATGGGTGATTAGGAAATTGTCGATCAATGATGATGATGACGGTAATATTGATAAAAGTGATGATAACTGTTCGGTAATATTGATGATACGGTTAATGATAGAAACATTGATAATGAAGTTAATAATGATAGTGGGGATGATAAATTAGTGATAACATTAACATTAAAATTGATAATATAGATGATATTTGTGTGATAATATTGATAATTGTGTTCATAATGATATGGATAATAGTACTGTGATAAAATAATAAGGTTAATAATAGTTATATGGATGATAAGCCTGTGGTAACAATGAAGATGAGGTTAATAAAGATAATATGGGTAGTAATTGTAATAAACCTGATAATAAGGCTACTAATAGTAATAACAATCATCATGTGATTAATGATAATGATAACGATAACTACTGGTTGGATACAAAATGTCTCTTGGTTTATAGACTGATATGGAAACGGATATGTTTTTGTTGTGATAACAATTTGTAAAATAATATCTATTATGATGATATTCTTTGTGATATGATTTAGTTAAATGATGGGAATGAAATATATGATTATGCTTTTGATAATGATGATGCTGATATTAACTTAACTACCATTACTACCGCTACTATATTTATTACAGCCACTGTTCCTGATATCAGTATCATTGCTAATAATAAAAATAATAGTAATAAGCATGATAATATTAATTGATAAGTGATGTCAACAATAAGGATAATGATGATGATAATGATAATTGATAAAATGATGCTAATAGAAAAAAGGATAATAGTAATAATATTGATAATAATAACGATAAGCATAAGCATAATGCTTATCATGATATTGATAGTGATAATGACAACGGTAATAATAATAATGATAATAATAATGATAATAATAATGATAACAATGATGATAAGGATAATAACAACATAAGTAATAATATAATAATAATGATAATAATGGCCTAAGTAAAAATATGATGATATAATATTAATAACAATGGTAATAATAATGATAATAGCCTAAATAAAAATATGATATAATGATATTAATAACAATGATAATAATAATGATAATAAACAAAACAAAACCATTAAAACAACAATAACAAATAAAACAAAAACAAAGCAACAAAACCAACAATAACAACATCCAACCTAAACACACTTTCTTAATGAAGCTGAGACACCACCGAGCTCTACTTCCAAAATGAAAATGCAGTTCTTGAAGACAAAATCCACACCAACTCTGTTCTCCGTGGTAGCTGGGACATTACTCAGCCTGTAACCGCCATTGTGTGTGCTTTCTCGAGAGTAAACCGTCTTTCCGGCAGTTCTCCACTCATAGTTATTGTGAACTTGGTGCGGAAGGCCCACGGCTTTTGTTAACTTTCTTTCCTAATTGTATGAGGTGGTAAGTGAGTCGTTGGTAATTGGTGGGTGTAGTTCTCGGGTTTGGCGAAGCTTTGTGTGTGCTGCGAATGGTATTTTGTTTTATGTAATTATTATTAGCATCATCATTATCATTATCCTCATTATCATCATCATTATCATCATCCTGTCCGTCACCACTACCACCAAAGACTATCATCATAATCCCATGAACATTGTCTTATCATTATCATCACCACCACCCCCATCAACACCATCATCATCATCACCATTAAAAACTATCATCATAATCCCATCACCATCATGCATAAT